>NW_028165283.1:75000-155839 GCF_964263955.1 Coregonus lavaretus
ACACTACATACGCACACACACACAGACTGACACAACACATACATACACATTACACACAATCACACACACACACTTTTTTACACTCATCATTTGCTGCTGCTACTCTGTTCTTTATTTTACTCTTATTATTATTTATCCTGATGCCACTTTACCCTGCCTTCTTGTACATATCTACCTCAAATACCTCGTACCTCTGCACATTGATCTGGTACTGGTACTCCCTGTATATACCTCCATTCTTGTGTATTTTATTTTATTCCTCTTGTGTTACTATTTTATTTTCAAACTCTGCATTGTTGGGAAGGGCTCATAAGCAAGAATTTCACGGTAAAGTCTACACCAGTTGTATTATCTGCATGTGACAAATAAAATTTGATTTGATTCGATTTGAAGACACACCCATATCTCAAAGTTAAGGAGGCATAAAGAATCTGTGGAAGGAAGAGGGAGTATATAGATTCCCCCATGGAGAATCCAATAAGGAGTTTAGAGAGCATCTCTGGGTAAATGGAATAACCTGAGGATCAAATATGTACATCTCATTTGCCATCTTCACGGGCCTGATTGGAATGTCACCAGGGGGGATTTGGAGGGACTCTTCTCATCTGGCTTAGGCTCTGACTGCTGGGTTTGGGAGGGATGGAGTCTGTCTGTGGCTGAAGCTACTGGGTACTCTCTCTTCCAGCCAGGATAATCATCTCTGCCAAGGCTAAAACTAGGACACAAAGGAAGACTGCAGTGCTTGATGCTCCCCTCCTGCTGAGGTGTTAGTAATACCATGGGAGAGGGTACACAAGATTGAAGGGAATCCAGAGTGAAAGGAAGAAGGAGTAAGAGACAGATGTAGATACTGAAAAGATAGAGAGACAGTGTGTCCCCAGGCCCAAGTTTTGCCTGAATTATTTTCTATATACAGTACCAGTAAAAGTTTGGACACACCTACTCATTCAAGGGTTTTTCTTTTTTTTTTTACTGTTTTCTACATTGCAGAATAATAGTAAAGACATCAAAACTATGAAATAACACGTATGGAATCATGTAGTAAGCAAAAAAGTGTTAAACAAATTAAAATATATTTTATATTTGAGATTCTTCAAATAGCCACCCTTTGCCTTGATGACAGCTTTGCACACTCTTGACATTATCTCAACCAGCTTTTCCAACAGTCTTGAAGGAGTTCCCACATATGCTTAGCACTTGTTGGCTGATTTTCCTTCACTCTGCCGTCCGACTCATCCCAAACCATCTCAATTGGGTTGAGGTTGGTGGGATTTTGGAGGCCAGGTCATCTGATGCAGCACTCCATCACTCTCCTTCTTGATAAAATAGCCCTTACACAGCCTGGAGGTGTTTTGGGTCATTGTCCTGTTGAAAAACAAATGATAGTCCCACTAAACCCAAACCAGATGGTATGGCATATCGATGCAGAATGCTGTGGTAGCCATGCTCGTTAAGTGTGCCTTGAATTCTAAATAAATCACAGACAGTGTCACCAGCAAAGCACCCCCACACCATTTTCATTTACATTTAAGTCATTTAGCAGACGCTCTTATCTAGAGGGGTGTAGAAGGATTACTGTTATACTATTCCAGGTATTCCTTAAAGAGGTAGGGTTTCAAGTATCTCCGGAAGGTGGTCAGTGACTCCGCTGTCCTGACGTCGTGGGGGAGCTTGTTCCACCATTGGGGTGCCAGAGCAGCGAATAGCTTGGACTGGGCTGAGCGGGAACTGTGCTTCTGTAGAGGTAGGGTGGCTAGCAGGCCAAAGGTGGATAAACGTAGTGCCCTCGTTTGGGTGTAGGGTCTGATCAGAGCCTGAAGGTAAGGAGGTGCCGTTCCCCTCACAGCTCCGTAGGCAAGCACCATGGTTTTGTAGTAGATGCGAGCTTCAACTGGAAGCCAGTGGAGTGTGCAGAGGAGCGGGGTGACATGAGAGAACTTGGGAAGGTTGAACAGCAGACGGGCTGCAGCGTTCTGGATAAGTTGTAGGGTTTAATGGCACAGGCAGAGAGCCCAGCCAACAGCAAGTTGCAGTAATCCAGACGGGAGATGACAAGTGCCTGGATTAGAACCTGTGCTGCTTTCTGTGTAAGGTAGGGTCGTACTCTGCGAATGTTGTAGATCATGAACCTGCAGGATCGGGTCACCGCTTTGATGTTAGCGGAGAACAACAGGGAGTTGTCCAGGGTCACGCCAAGGTTCTTTGCACTCTGAGAGGAGGACACAATGGAGTTGTCAACCGTGATGTCGAGATCATGGAGCGGGCAGTCCTTCCCCGGGAGGAAAATAAGCTCCATCTTGCTGAGGTTCAGCTTGAGGTGGTGATCCGACATCCACACTGATATGTCTGCCAGACATGCAGAGATGCGATTCGCCACCTGGTTTTGTCTGCGTAGCAATGATAGGAGAGACCATGTGAGGATATGACAGAGCCAAGTTACTTGGTGTATAGAGAGAATAGGAGAGGGCCTAGAACTGAGCCCTGGGGGACACCAGTGGTGAGAGCACATGGTGCGGAGACAGATTCTCGCAACGCCACCAGGTAGGAGCGACCTGTCAGGTAGGACGCAATCCAAGAGTGAGCAGCGCCGGAGATGCCCAACTCGGAGAGGGTGGAGAGGAGGATCTGAAGGTTCACAGTATCAAAGGCAGCAGATAGGTCTAGAAGGATAAGAGCAAAGGAGAGAGAGTTAGCTTTAGCAGTGCGGAGAGCCTCCGTGGCACAGAGAAGAGCAATCTCAGTTGAATGACCAGTCTTGAAACCTGACTGGTTTGGATCGAGAAGGTCATTCTGAGAGAGATAGCAAGAGAGTTGGCTAGAGACGGCACACTCAAGAGTTTTGGAGAGAAAAGAAAAAAGGGATACTGGTCTGTAGTTGTTGACATCGGAGGGATCGAGTGTAGGTTTTTTGAGGCGGGGTGCAACTCTCGCTCTCTTGAAGATGGAAGGGACATAGCCAGCAGTCAAGGATGAGTTGATAAGCGAGGTGCGGTAAGGGAGAAGGTCTCCGGAAATGGTCTGGAGAAGAGAGGAGGGGATAGGGTCAAGCGGGCAGGTTGTAGGGCGGCCGTTCGTCACAAGTCGCAAGATTTCATCTGGAGAGAGGGGAGAAAGAAGTCAAAGCATAGGGTAGGGCAGTGTGTCATTTTACTTAATAAATGAGGATCGGATGTCGTCAACCTTCTTTTCAAAATGGTTGACAAAGTCATCCACAGAGAGGGAGGAGGGAGGGGGAGGAGGATGGGGAGGATTCAGCAGGGAGGAGAAGGTGTCAAAGAGCTTCCAAGGGTTAGAGGCAGAGGCTTGACATTTAGAGTGGTAGAAAGTGGCTTTAGCAGCAGAAACAGAGGAAGAAAATGTAGAGAGGAGGGAGTGAAAAGATGACAGGTCCGCAGGGAGCCACGGAGCAGGAGGGGAGGACCGAGCCGGCCGGGAGGATAGGGGACATAGAGAGTCAAAAGATGCAGAAAGGGAGGAGAGGGGGGTTGAGGAGGCAGAATCAGGAGATCGGAGGGAGAAGGATTTAGCAGAGGGAAGAGATGATAGGATGGAAGAGGAGAGAGTAGCGGGAGAGAGAGAGCGAAAGGCAATTCAGAGAAGCAGATCATCATTTTGTCATGAGTGCATTCAGATGCGTGGTCTGCGGCAAATCTTCTTCACAATACAACAGGCTCATTCTGTTCAGGACAACCCAGGGTATAACGCCATGTCATCTTGTAACTGTACATCAAACATAGTCATCATAAACATTGTATATTTTTATGATATGGAAATGTGAAATGCACGTTTGGCTTGCTTGTATGACTTCAAAGCAGTATTTATTATAATCCTCACGTCTCATCTTTCAAAATACATAGTCCTATTAATTTACAGCATTTACCTCACTCAGACTTTTTTGCTGATGTTGTCCAATAAGCGGGAGGGATGGGGGCAACTTCTTGTCATATGCTGTGCTCAAGTTCAGAACGGCTGTCAGTCAAAACCCATACAGAGCTGTGAAGTGGAGAACCTGAGCTCTGACATCATGTATAGCATGTTCCTGTATAGCCACTGTGTTCCAATTTAGGCGCTTATCAGTGTCCAAATCTGCCATTTTCAACCCGTATACGGGTACCAGTGTAAGGGGCTACGATGAGTGCACTAACTGTAAGGTGTCTGGATAAGGGCATCTGCTAAATGACTAAAATGTCAATGACACAAACCCCAGCTCCTTTTGAGTCTAACCCTCTTAGCTGTCTGTCATTTCCTCACCGTGTCAGTTAATGCCAACGTTGCATGTCTGAAGGAACACATGTATGCAAGGAAACGTTGTGCATCTGTGTGTGTATAGGTGTGTCAGTCAGTCAGAGTGTGTGTGTGTGTGTGCGTGTGTTTGTGAAAGCAGAAGAGGCGCTTACAGCCCCCTTTATTTAATCAACAAGCACCCTGTGTATTCACCAAACCAATTAAGAATCATTAATTTGCTAATGAAGGCCCTGCCGAGGGGCATGCAGACAAGACATGCAGTCAACAACCACAGCACAGCCACACACAGCCCTCTCTGCTCCGCACAGAGCAGCCGGCGCCACAGTCGTACGCCCGTTCTCACCCGCACATACCGCTTTCTCTGCCCACTCAGCACATCCCACCAACCAGCCCCTCAACAGTAAAATAAATTGAATTCATTATTCCCTAGTTTTATGACTTGTTCCGCTTTGGTTTTAATTCGTCCTATAAAATATGAGGCCTTGGATCCCCTTTCTCCTCCGCTGCCTTTCCCTCTCTCCTCTCCTCTCTTCTCCTCTCCTCTCCCAGGCTTCCCGGTACGGTGTTGCTCTGCTCCCTGTCCCGTGGTGGGTTTATGGACCGGGGGCTCCTGTGCGTGGTAGCCGTCTCCTCTCCTCCGCTTATCAACTCCTCAAGGTTGGAGGAGAGGAGGATGTGGGAGGAGAAATTGGGGATGGGATTTAGTGAGTGCCAGATAGCATCAAAAAGCTTGGCTAGCTCTTTAATAGGCGAAACTGCTTGACCTTCAAAATTACTCCCATCCCTAACTCTATTTTGAAGAGATTGGCCGTCTACGTATTGATTTAGTAATGAGAATATAATCTGAAAACATTTCTGTCAATATTTCCTCCGCCAGGTTTGGATTCCTGGAGAGAGATGATGCCGAGGCAGTCTGCAGCAGCAGTGCAAGGTTATCAGCAGCATCTTTGTACTCTTCCGAGACATGTCTTTTGTGATAAACAGACAGTTTATTTAATAGTTTTCCTAGACACAGCCTTGGCAGAGGCCTTCTGTAAACGGTGCCTGTGGGCTCCCCGCCTTGGCCCTGGCCCCGATGCAAAGCACAAAAGACTGGAGATGAGGGCTCCGCTGGCAGCCTGGCTGAACCACCCGCTCCCTTGGCTTCAGGGCCTTTCTCGAGTCTCCTCCTTAGCTTGTATGGTGTTCAGCCTCTCTCCTTAGCATGGTGCTCAGGCTCTCTGCAGGGAAAGAGATGGCCATAGCATAGCCAGCAGGGTGTTAACCTCCTGCCCTCATGCAATGCCTCACACAGCCTCACACAGTCCTATAGAGGCATGCAGACACACACACAGCCCATACAGATCACCACAGCCCATACAGAACACCACAACCCATACAGAACACCACAACCCATACAGAACACCACAGCCCATACAGAACACCACAACCCATACAGAACACCTCATACAGAACACCACAGCCCATACAGAACACCACAACCCATACAGAACACCACAACCCATACAGAACACCACAGCCCATACAGAAAACCTCATACAGAACACAACAGCCCATACAGAACACCACAACCCCTACAGAACACCACAACCCATACAGAACACCTCATACAGAACACCACAGCCCATACAGAACACCACAACCCATATAGAACACCTCATACAGAACACCACAACCCATACAGAACACTGCACTACCAACCTGCAGAGTACACTGTTTACATACTTCTTCTGGTAATCCTCCAGTATTGATAAATCATTGGCTAAATAGGTGTAATTAGCACCTTATACCTGTAACCATTTACATCAAATAATAATCAGAGTCACTATTTATCCTGTAGTAATCTTTTAATAATGCTATTTCTGTGAAGCGGCTGTAATAGAAATTCCAGTTGATTTAATGTTGCTTCAATTTGTCCCTAGTTGCATTTCATTTCATTTTCCTGGTTTGTGTTTTGTTTATTTGGATGAGGATCCAGCCCACGCTTGGGTTCTGACTGACTGAATGACTGACTGACTGACTGAGGTCCCAGCCCAGTACTGTGTCTCTGTTATGGGGCAATCATTGGCACAGAGCGCCCCGGAGCATGGAACCACGCCATTGGCACACAGCACACTGACTCTGGGGTTATGCAGGGAATATGGCTGCTGTGTTTTACCATTGGAGAGTGAATGGTTTAATTTCATAGTGTCTGTCGACATATAAATGGAGTACAGATCATAAAGCATTATGGTGCTCACAGACTGTGACAGGGTTGTAAATCCAAACTGCGCATGTCTGCGTGGGTGAGAGGAGGCCGGAGTTGATGGAGTCAGATGTATTGTGGTGCATCTTTAGTACACATGCCGCTAGCAGTCCTGATGAGAGTCAGTAGGAATGACAATAATCATTATAATAATAATAGCCAATAAACTGTTAATACCTTAGTTTGTTTTAAAGAACACAGATTGGCAAGGAGTTGCCTGATGGGGGCTCTCACATTATACACACTGGAGAAGGTGAGTACCGAAACGTCTGTGAAATCTGTAACCACTGCCTGCTGAAAAGCAATAAAAATTTAATCATAATTAAAATGTAAATACATTAAAAAGCGGAAAATGCTTTTCTGGAGTTATGTCAATTTTGTGTGTAAACCACCCTTCATTTTTTGGGTTCTCACATAATATGCAAGAAACAGTCATGGGAAAGAAATAGATCTGGTTCGTTCATCTTATGCAATGGTTTTAATGTAGGCCACCTGGATGGTGTCGTGTTCAGGATAAATGTAGGTCCTCTTTTGTTGTGGTGGTAGTGTGTGGGTCGGGCTCTGATGATGTCATGTACAGTTGTTAGCGTAGCAGGAAGTACAGTGGGCGGTTGGTTTGCTAGGCCTAGCACCACAGCACCGTCAGGGGGATTTGGAGGGTGGCATGATTTCCATGTGATCCAGAAAAGCCTCACAGAAAAACAGAGAGCGAGAGAGAGGAAGAGAGAGAGCGATAGAAGAGAGGAAGAGAAAGAGAGATAGAAGAGAGAGAGAGGAAGAGAGAGAGAGAGATAGAAGAGGGTGTGTGTGAAAGAGTCAGAGAGAGTAAGAAAGAACATGAAGTGAAGAAGAAGACAGACGGAGAGATGGATAAAGAGAAAGAGAGAGAGAACAGGGAATGAAGAAATAGAGACAGACGGAGAAAGTAAAGGAAAATGTAGCAGGCTGTGTTTACTGCCTGGACAGAAAGCTTCTCACCCACCGCATTACTGACTAGATTACCATGCTGCTGTTTACTCTGTTTTCTTGCAGGGTTGGACTGGTGTGACACTGTCTTATGGGTTAACACATTCTGTGACAGCTCTGTATGGTGTTAAGGCATGTTGTGTTTCTATACTCAGTATAGAAAAACCTCAGTCCCTGTTCTAAATATATGGCCTGTAAGAAAAAGAATCTAGGAATCACAGAGCCTGTGTAGTGTAGAGTTTGAGGAGAGAAGGAGATATAGGCTGTTTGTGAGGAAGGCATGCCTGGCACGTACAGCTCAGCCGAGCAAAAGAGCTTTGCTTCCTCCTCTTCACCAGGGGAAATGAAGAGAAGGTGAGAGAAAAAACTGTTCAATTCGCTCCGGGCTACTGTTACCTGGCAGTCGCCGAGGAATGAAACATATCATTCTGCCGCTGCATATATTCCACCTCTCCCAGAGACACACAGATACTGCTCAGTTCTCCCAGAGACACACAGATACTGCTCAGTTCTCCCAGAGACACACAGATACTGCTCAGTTCTCCCAGAGACACACAGATACTGCTCAGTTCTCCCAGAGACACACAGATACTGCTCAGTTCTCCCAGAGACACACAGATACTGCTCAGTTCTCACACACGTGAATGCAAACAAATGCATGTGCATATACACACACACACACACACACACACTGCACTGCACTGTACGTCAAACTTCCAGGAACACACTTCAGAGGAGAGAGAAGTCTCCTAACACCCCCAGGCAGCAGGGGAGCTCTATACCTTTAAAAAAAAAATGTAATTCCATGGACGTCTAAAAAATTATGATGTTGGTTTCTCCCTGGCTGTCACCCTGGCCTTGTGTCCCTTTGACTCCCAACCATTTGCATAGGCAGCACTCTGTTCTGTAATTCCTCCATGCAGGATAGATATATGAGTCGGCTTTAAGAAAACTCCACTTTGTGCTGGGGGGACACAGGCGGGTGGAGGATAGTAAGTGATAGTGATGGAAGGTGGTGATATAAATAGAAGTGGTGATGACAGGATAATGCATGGCCCTTTCTGCCAGGCGGAGGTTCAGACCTGTCAGTGAGACAACCGGGGGAGAGGGGGTATGAGGGAGGGAGGAGGAGAGGGGGATGAGAAGAGGAGGGGAAAGAGGGCTGTGGTGGTGTTGTCTTTTCCAGGTCACTGTGGGCTGCTAGAGGTGCAGGAAGGAAGAGGCCTTGATTAATTATGATCGTTATCGTCATCATCCTGGCCAGTGGCATTAATCAACCTGGTATCAAGACACAGGACGGGACAAGGGGAGGTGGATGTCCTACAGTGGACATTAGGGGGCTGTAGCTTTGGAATCAACACCACCACCAACACACCTTTACTGGGTGTCAGTATAGATGTCCATGTGTCCACAAAGTGAAGATTTCTTAAAGCTGACCCCTCAGAGCCCTATCAGTATACAAACAGTTTTCTCACACGCAGCACAGTTACATTGTGATCAATGATAGCGTTTTACGATATGCCAATATCAATCCACTGCAGCTAACTTGACATGCATCCAGCTATCCAACTGAAAATGCTATTTGTCATGACAGTGTAGGTCGTTTGCTATGAACTGTAATGAGCGCTTCTGACAAGTCATTTTAATGTCAGCATTTAATGTGGCAGGTCATGTTCATTATGAAGTAATATGACATTTATGAGTGTAGATATCAAAATACTTTACAGTGTTCACAATCAGCTTAGCACGCATTTTCCCAAATAAATATCCTGTTTATAGGACATGATATTTGATATTTGATTGCCCTTGGCGTGTAGGTCTTTCTCCACCCTCTCGTCCACTCTTTTGACTACCCATCTCCTCTCTCTCTCTCCGTCTCGCTCTCTCTCCCCCTCTCTGTTAATGACGGATAGCTCCATGCAGCCATGACAACAGAACCCTGGATCAGATCAGCTCTGAGCGTTGTGATGCGTCCCAGGCCCATTCTGTTCAGGCTTCAGACGTCACCCCTAGCTGACTTTTATGAATCAGTGTACACAGCTGGGAGCGAGGCAGGATTTGTCTTTATAAGGCAGCCTGACACGTCCGCAGCAGCCCCACTTCATTTATTCCACTTGCGTAGATTAAGCCTGGCATTACAAGTAAGGTCACACCATGCATCATTGTTACCTCGACACCACTGGTGCTACTGAGCATGCCCGGGAGCGGTGGGCGGCAGGTGGGCGGGCGCCGGCATTGCGATATGCTGCTCCACCCCAGGGCCTCTGAATGGAGGAAATATCCATCAGCCTCTCCGTTTCCCTGTTTCCCTTATTCTAGAATCCTCTGGATCCAGATAGATCCCCATCCCACTAAGTGTGGTAGGAGTGGGGCTGACTGGTGTGAATAGGGAGGTGGAGGGGAAGTGTGAGTTACTGCCAGGTGTGAGATGAGATGAAGCCACGCACTTCATTTCACTGGGTAGGTATAACTGGCAAGTGTCAATGTCCCTGGCTTGCTGTCTTAATACATAGACAGGGCATGATAATCCATAGCACTCTGTGATGTCTGGCCAGGTGATAGGTGTTTTCTTCTTTGGTTTGAATACTGTACGTCCAAGGCCACTTTAGTCTCCTCTGAAAATAACCCAAATATTGAACAACATATTTCTGTTTCATTTTTGCCCTCTCCTCCTCTCATTAGGCACTTCCCTCTCATGGGGTTTAAAGTTCAGTAATGACTTATAGTGCTCTTAACCAACACAAACAGACATGCTTATGACTCTCCTGTGTTTCTCTATAGAGAGAGGCGGAGAGACTGAGGTTCTAAAAGCAGCATGGCGGCCATAGTGGCTGGTGGGCTCAGCTCGGTCCTCTTAACCTCAACCCGGCCTGCTTTCTAAAGCCCAGGCACTCAGGGACTCAGGGACAGACAGACGGCATGGGGGACAGCAGCCATTTGTCCTTGTGAGGGAGGGAGGCTCAGAGGAGCTCTTACCCTTTTACCTTACCTCTGTTTGTGCTGGTATTTATATCAGTGTGCTTCTTCACACAGTCTCACACTGACTAACTTTAACACAGTGTCCCTCACTGTGTCTCTTAGAAGGATGTCTCCTTGAGAAATGAACTTGACAGAGGAGAGTGAGATGGTCAGTGTGTATAAACACAATGCCATTGTGTTGTGTTAATGCACATTTCATTGTGCACTGTACACACATGCCAGTTTTATTAGGAGAGTTTTAGGGTGTGTCCAAGGTGTTATAGATGTGCTAAGTGCATGTGTGTTCGTGTATGTGTGTGCATGTGCATGCATGCACAAGTGTGTATGTGTCTGTGCGTTAGCTGTGTCTCAGCCCTATGAGTACAGTAGTATTGTGCATGGGAGCTTTCATCATAGTCTTGGTGGGTTGTATCATTTTCACAGGGCTGTTGTGGGGAGATTTATCCTCCTTTTACTACATCACTGAAACAGACTCATAACTCATGATTGAACTCCATTCCACTCCAACACCCTGGCTCTCTCTCTCTCCTCGTCCAGCTCCATCTTTAGCATCTTATAGCCAGCCGTCAATCAGGCTAATCTGCTCTCTCTCACGTAGCAGAAAAAGTCTCTTGGATTTACTATTTACATCAAAGCATGACAGTGCCTGGCTGCCTTCAGAACTCAGCTCCCCAAGCAGCAAGCTGTCCAGTCAACATCCGTTAGATCTAACACAGGCCCACCATCAGGGTCAGAGGCAATTTAGGACGTGTCTGTTGGTAGAATCCACAATCGGGGATCTTCAATGTGATCCTATAGACATAAGGAGAGGTTTTATCTGAATTTTATTCTAAAACAATAACTATTATAACGTATTATGTTTTGCTGATTGTTAATGAGATTTCCATTCATATCAGTGCAACAACAAATTCTATTGCATACATGTTGGTAGCTAGACACCTTTCATTTTTCAAATATATGTACAACTTGCTCTTAAATGTTTGTTAGGGGTGCTTTCTTGCTTCACTTTTGAAGGGATTGATCCTGTTGTAGCAAAGCATTTGCTGTTGTAGCCATTGAGGTAATGAGATTCCCCGGTCACCAGTGTTATGTGTGGTGATGGAGTGACTATACAGGAAGCAATACGCATCACTGTCACCCTGTATATGTTAGATACACATGGATGACTGCATCATGTAGAGGTGACATTCTGACTGACATCGACATCTTGCATTAACAATGCAATCTCTGTAGAAGTGACCCACAAGCTCTGTTCTGCTCTCTCTCTCTCTCTCTCTCTCACGCCGTTCCCTCCGCTCACCTTTGGGAAACGGCAGAGCTTTTTGTCATGGATGATTTGGTAATAAAATGTTAAAGGTGTTGAGTCAGCGACAGTAGTCTGCGTTGCACCTGGTCTTCTGTCATCCCCCCCCCACACACACACACCAACAGGCGGGCGCGCACACACACACACACCAACAGGCGGGCGCGCACACACACACACACCAACAGGCGGGCGCGCACACACACACACACCAACAGGCGGGCGCGCACACACACACACACCAACAGGCGGGCGCGCACACACACACACACCAACAGGCATGTGGCGCACACACACACATACTCTCCCTCTCTCCTCTTTCTCTTCCTCCCCCTCCATCTCAATCTCTCCCTCACGATCACTAGCTTCCTCATACCAGATGTTATGTCTCCCCCTGAGTCAAGTTGGCCCAGAGACATTTGGATGAGAGCTTCAGGTTCTGTTATACTCACCCACATATACACACACTGGTTGTTGTATATCACATTCATACCTGGAAAGAAAAACAACATGGCAACACGTCTATATAAATAATTGGGCAAATGAACTGCAGAAAGGAATCTATCTGAGACTAGTTCTACTTTACATCATACAGTGAGGGAAAAAAGTATTTGATCCCCTGCTGATTTTTGTATGTTTGCCCACTGACAAAGAAATTATCAGTCTATAATTTTAATGGTAGGTTTATTTGAACAGTGAGAGACAGAATAACAACAACAAAAATCGAGAAAAACACATGATTTGCATTTTAATGAGGGAAATAAGTATTTGACCCCCTCTCAATCAGAAAGATTTCTGGCTCCCAGGTGTCTTTTATACAGGTAACGAGCTGAGATTAGGAGCACACTCTTAAAGGGAGTGCTCCTAATCTCAGCTTGTTACCTGTATAAAAGACACCTGTCCACAGAAGCAATCAATCAATCAGATTCCAAACTCTCCACCATGGCCAAGACCAAAGAGCTCTCCAAGGATGTCAGGGACAAGATTGTAGACCTACACAAGGCTGGAATGGGCTACAAGACCATCGCCAAGCAGCTTGGTGAGAAGGTGACAACAGTTGGTGCATGGTGCCTGGGGCTCCATGCAAGATCTCACCTTGTGGAGTTGCAATGATCATGAGAACGGTGAGGAATCAGCCCAGAACTACACGGGAGGATCTTGTCAATGACCTCAAGGCAGCTGGGACCATAGTCACCAAGAAAACAATTGGTAACACACTACGCCGTGAAGGACATTCAAATCCTGCAGCGCCCGCAAGGTCCCCCTGCTCAAGAAAGCACATATACATGCCCGTCTGAAGTTTGCCAATGAACATCTGAATGATTCAGAGGAGAACTGGGTGAAAGTGTTGTGGTCAGATGAGACCAAAATCGAGCTCTTTGGCATCAACTCAACTCGCCGTGTTTGTAGGAGGAGGAATGCTGCCTATGACCCCAAGAACACCATCCCCACCATCAAACATGGAGGTGGAAACATTATGCTTTGGGGGTGTTTTTCTGCTAAGGGGACAGGACAACTTCACCGCATCAAAGGGACGATGGACGGGGCCATGTACCGTCAAATCTTGGGTGAGAACCTCCTTCCCTCAGCCAGGGCACTGAAAATGGGTCGTGGATGGGTATTCCAGCATGACAATGACCCAAAACACACGGCCAAGGCAACAAAGGAGTGGCTCAAGAAGAAGCATATTAAGGTCCTGGAGTGGCCTAGCCAGTCTCCAGACCTTAATCCCATAGAAAATCTGTGGAGAGAGCTGAAGGTTCGAGTTGCCAAACGTCAGCCTCGAAACCTTAATGACTTAGAGAAGATCTGCAAAGAGGAGTGGGACAAAATCCCTCCTGAGATGTGTGCAAACCTGGTGGCCAACTACAAGAAACGTCTGACCTCTGTGATTGCCAACAAGGGTTTTGCCACCAAGTACTAAGTCATGTTTTGCAGAGGGGTCAAATACTTATTTCCCTCATTAAAATGCAAATCAATATATAACATTTTTGACATGCGTTTTTCTGGATTTTTTTGTTGTTATTCTGTCTCTCATTGTTCAAATAAACCTACCATTAAAATTATAGACTGATCATTTCTTTGTCAGTGGGCAAACGTACAAAATCAGCAGGGGATCAAATACTTTTTTCCCTCACTGTATTATTCCATCTTCTCCTCTTTCCTGTAGTTCAGACTGACAGCGTGGCAGAGTAGTAATGTAATGTTATTTGGTAGGAGGGAATGTGTTGGAGTGTTTTGGTGCAGCTGAGACTGATCAAATCAAATCAAATCAAATTTTATTGGCCACATGCGCCAAATACAACAGGTGCAGACATTACAGTGAAATGCTTACTTACAGCCCTTAACCAACAGTGCATTTATTTATTTTTTTAAAATAAAACAACAACAAAAAAAGTGTTGAGAAAAAAAAATGTGCGGGGGCACCGGCTAGTTGAGGTAGTTGAAGTAATATGTACATGTGGGTAGAGTTAAAGTGACTGCATAAATAATTAACAGAGTAGCAGCAGCCTAAAATGATGGGGTGGGGGGGGCAGTGCAAATAGTCCGGGTAGCCATGATTAGCTGTTCAGGAGTCTTATGGCTTGGGGGTAGAAGCTGTTGAGAAGTCTTTTGGACCTAGACTTGGCACTCCGGTACCGCTTGCTGTGCGGTAGCAGAGAGAACAGTCTATGACTAGGGTGGCTGGAGTCTTTGACAATTTTGAGGGCCTTCCTCTGACACCGCCTGGTATAGAGGTCCTGGATGGCAGGAAGCTTGGCCCCAGTGATGTACTGGGCCGTACGCACTACCCTCTGTAGTGCCTTGCGGTCGGAGGCCAAGCAGTTGCCATACCAGGCGGTGATGCAACCCGTCAGTGAATGTTGACCTGCTTAAAAGTCTTACTCACATCGGCTACGGAGAGCGTGATCACATAGTCATCCGGAACAGCTGGTGCTCTCATGCATGCTTCAGTGTTGCTTGCCTCGAAGCGAGCATAGAAGTGGTTTAGCTCGTCTGGTAGGCTTGTGTCACTGGGCAGCTCGCGGCTGTGCTTCCCTTTGTAGTCTGTAATAGTTTTCAAGCCCTGCCACATCCGACGAGCGTCAGAGCCAGTGTAGTACGATTCAATCTTAGTCCTGTATTGACTCTTTGCCTGTTTGATGGTTCGTCGGAGGGCATAGCGGGATTTCTTATAAGCGTCCGGGTTAGAGTCCCGCTCCTTGAAAGCGGCAGCTCTACCCTTTAGCTCAGTGCGGATGTTTCCTGTAATCCATGGCTTCTGGTTGGGGTATGTACGTACGGTCACTGTGGGGACGACATCATCGATGCACTTATTGATGAAGCCAGTGACTGATGTGGTGTACTCCTCAATGCTATCTGAAGAATCCCGGAACATGTTCCAGTCTGTGCTAGCAAAACAGTCCTGTAGCTTAGCATCTGCGTCATCTGACCACTTTTTTATTAACCGAGTCACTCTGATAGGCCCCACTCTGAGATGTTCTAGACAATTGAACCATTATGACAGGGCAATTCAAGCAAAACCAATATTCAGTGATAATGTATTGGGCCTATAGCCTACTGCACAAACCTCATTGCTACAGTACTGTTTTTAATAGGTTATTGTTGCATAGGCTTACGTTTTTTAAGTCATGTTCCAAGAAGTCTGAGCGGTAGATCTTTTTCACTCAGAAAGTGTTTTTGACTCAGAAAATGTTGGTGACCACTGCTATATTTACATTTGTTTTAAATGTTAGTCATTTAGCAGATGCTCTTATCCAGAGAAACTTACAGTTAGTGAGTTCATACTATATGTTGATGTACTGTTCTAGATTAACCCCTAAGACACTCGTTGGGGAATATATAGCAACCTACCCTGCTGTTCCTCTACACTGCTCCTGTACACACACACACACACACACACACACACACACACACACACACACACACACACACATGATCCCCCTCCTTTCTCTTACACCCTGCTGTGTGGCCTGTGCTGGCTACCAAGCAGCCCCTGAAATGAATATTGTATATGCCTAGCCCATCTAAGTGTTGTTGTTAATGTCAGGAACTTTGTTTATAGTGCTTGGTGGGCCTCTTAGTGCAGTTAAGTTTCCACCACATCCCACTATGACCATCAATTCCACTGCTGGATCTGATTGGCTGCTAGGGCTCCTTTTTTTTCTCTTTCTCCCCTCCTCAGTGCTCGGCTTGTGCTGTCTGCTTGCCTTCACCCCTCCTTCTACTCCTCCCCCTACCCCTCCTCTCTCTCACCTTCCCTCCTTCCAGATGGCGCATTTCACAACCTGCTAGGCACGATCAATCAAGCCCAGATGCAGACTGGGCTATTAAGGTCAGTAATGATCGGCCTTTGAGCGTTATGGGCCCGGCTCCTGTTGTAAAGCAATGCATCAAACTCTGTTCCAGCCGCTCCCCGCGCCTGCCCTTAACAAGCCAGCTTAAAATATTGGCCGGAGGATACAAAATGAAAAGGGTACAACCTTATCTCTCCAAAGACAGGCCGCCGTACCCCCAAGGTGTAATAAAACTACAGAACTTGGCCGTCGCCGGGAGTCATCTCTTTTATAAGCAATATCTTTCATAGTTCAGCTAAGGCGTGGGCACTATGGCTGCTGTTGGATCAGCATGTGATGCATCACACTCACTGTATTCCCTCACTCTGGTCTGGGACCCTGAGAGGCCTCTGCTCTTCGCAATAGTCTAACCTGGTCAAGCACAGGCCTTCCTCCACACCTTTCTTCCATCTTATAATATGCCATTTAGCAGACGCTTTTATCCAAAGCGAATTACAGTCATGTGCGCATACATTTTTACGTATGGGTGGTCCAGGGGATTGAACCCACTACCCTGGCATTACAAGCGCAATGCTCTACCAATTGAGCTACAGAGGATCTTCATCCTGCATATGGGATTTAGCAGTAATAGTGTGAGGAGCCCAGGGATCCACCTTCACCACTAGGCCTCTCAGAGAGCTTTAACTCTACCAGCTGAGCAACCTGGACTCAGGGGTATACGTAACATAATAAATGTAAATCCTGGACACTCCAATTTGTACAGGTTACGCTTCGTATGGTATGTATTAATTTGTGGATGTCCTCATCCCTTTCGTATGATATGTTATGAATTACAATTTGTATGATATGTTATGAATTGTAATTCATGCAATATGTTTTGAATTGCAATTTGTACAATATGTTACGAATTTGGCTAGGTGGCTAACGCTAACGTTAGCTAGATGGTTAGCGCTACTGCAGCTAGGCTAGGGGTGAGGGTTAAGGTTAGGAGTTAGGTTAAAGGGTTAGCTGACATGTTAAGTAGTTGCTAATTAGCTAATATGCTAAAGTTGTCTTTGATGAGATTCGAACAAGCAACCTTTGGGTTGATAGTCGTTCGCATTATATGCCCGACCAACCACTTTACTTTCGTTGTTGCCTTCTGTCTTATGTAACCACACCAAACGTAACATATCATACTAATTTGAGTGTCCCAGATTTACCTTTACTATGTTATGTCTAGTCTATGAGACCACGCTGAGCTGAGATCCTACAAGTCAACAGAAAGGAGCGCTGCCTCTTGAGAATTGATCAAGGGTAGGGCACCTTTACCTCTTGGAGGGCAGAATAACCTCTTCAATATTTCACTGGCCCCATCTCTCCATATCTCTCTAGCATTGGCTTGGTTTAAATCCTCTTATTGAGTTCCCTTCCCATCAGCCACATATTTACACCTTAAAAAAGCCAAGTGAGGAGATTCTCCATTCAAGTAATGATTTCAGTTGATCCATGGAGTGCCAAAAGACAGTAAAAAAAACTGAGACTGCAGCTCAGATGGAGGGTCGTACTGGGAAAGGAGCATTTGCGGGTTTGTTTGTGGAGAGGTGGCGGTAGAATGTGCTTGGGGGCTCCTTCCCTTTTCAACTCTAGCACCCTCTCCCTGATAGCTCCATCCAGAGCCATTTCTATACACAGCTCTGGCCCCATCCTCAACACTAGCACCTTCCCAAGGCCCAGCCTCTACAACCACCAAAGCCTCATTATGATACATGAAGCACTCTTTACATAAAGCCTTTTACCATATGTGCTGAGGGGAGGGATACATGCCATTGGGTTAGGCTAGCTAGAGAGAATGCTGAACGCTACTGCCCTCCATCACTTTCTTCTGACATTTATACTGTATGTAGATCTCAGCAGGCATTATGACTGGGAGACCACTGACAATCTCACTCTCACACCGTCACTGGGGCATTATCAAGCCATTTTAGGCTACTACTGCAACTTAATCAATGTGCACTTTCTTGCAGCCAGGGCCATTCAGAGAGTGAGTTATGCTGCTTTTAACACAAGCTGTTTAGCCTTCTTTGCCCTCTGATAGCTGAAGCCACAGAATGAAATAACAAAAGAAAAGGACATTTTGATAGACAGTTGGAAATATAATTTATGTGAGCAGCTTGTGTTTTTTGTTTGTTTTGTTTGTCTGTGTCCCCCTTTCCTCTGTTCCACTCAGCTGTCTGACTATAGCTCCAGGTAATTGTGCCCTTTGAACAGTGAAGATAGGCGCCACAGTAGGCATTCAGGTTTATTTGCATAGCCCATTTTTCTAGTCTTAAAACAAAGGACCAGGCCAAAGCCTTCCAAACGCTTTGACAGTGCCAACGAAAATCTACCTTTGGTTCAGAGCAAAGGAGAACCTCTGGAATAAACCAGACCTGCTAGATGACCCAAGGCTGGCATAGTGCCTGGTGGGTACATCAGGTTTCTGTAGCTTTCAGAGGCTTACATAGTCTGTAAAACAAATAAGGTCTGTCAGGTTAGTATAATTGTCCATACTGTCTTGTAATTCAACTGAACTGACTCCATTTAGTGGCACTGTGTGTTTTGAACCACTATTTTGCACGTTAGATGTTAGTTTAAGGTATAAAGTGGCTTGCGAAAGTATTCACCCCCCTTGGCATTTTGCCTATTTTGTGGCCTTACAACCTGGAATTCAAATGGATTTTTTGGGGGTTTGTATCATTTGATTTACACAACATGCCTACCACTTTGAAGATGCAAAATAAATAAAAATTGTGAAACAAACAAGAAATAAGACAGAAATACAGAAAACTTGAGCGTGCATAACTATTCACCCCCCCCCCCCCCAAAGTCAATACTTTGTAGAGCCACCTTTTGCAGCAATTACAGCTGCAAGTCTCTTGGGGTATGTCTCTATAAGCTTGGCACATCTAGCCACTGGGATGTTTGCCCATTCTTCAAAACTGCTCCAGCTCCTTCAAGTTGGATGGGTTCCGCTGGTGTACAGCAATCTTTAAGTCATACCACAGATTCTCAATTGGATTGAGGTCTGGGCTTTGACTAGGCCATTCCAAGACATTTAAATGTTTCCCCTTAACCCACTCAAGTGTTGCTTTAGCAGTATGCTTAGGGTCATTGTCCTGCTGGAAGGTGAACCTCCGTCCCTGTCTCAAATCTCTGGAAGACTGAAACAGGTTTCCCTCAAGAACTTCCCTGTATTTAGCGCCATCCATCATTCCTTCAATTTTGACCAGTTTCCTAGTCCCTGCTGAAGAAAAACATCCCCACAGCATGATGCTGCCACCACCATGCTTCACTGTGGGGATGGTGTTCTCAGGGTGATGAGAGGAGTTGTGTTTGCGCTAGACATAGCGTTTTCCTTGATGGCCAAAAATCTCAGTTTTAGTCTCTTCTGACCAGAGTACCTTCTTCCATATGTTTGGGGAGTCTCCCACATGCCTTTTGGCGAACACCAAATGTGTTTGCTTATTTTTTTATTAAAGCAATGGCTTTTTTCTGGCCACTCTTCCGTAAAGCCCAGCTCTGTGGAGTGTACGGCTTAAAGTGGTCCTATGGACAGATACTCCAATCTCCGCTGTGGAGCTTTGCAGCTCCTTCCGGGTTATCTTTGGTGTCTTTGTTGCCTCTCTGATCAATGCCCTCCTTGCCTGGTCCGTAAGTTTTGGTGGGCGGCCCTCTCTTGGCAGGTTTGTTGTGGTGCCATATTCTTTCCATTTTTTAATAATGGATTTAATGGTGATCCGTGGGATGTTTTTTAGAACCCAACCCTGATCTGTACTTCTCCACAACTTTGTCCCTGACCTGTTTGGAGAGCTCCTTGGTCTTCATGGTACCGCTTGCTTGGTGGTGCCCCTTGCTTAGTGGTGTTGCAGACTCTGGGGCCTTTCTGAACAGGTGTTTATATACTGAGATCATGTGACAGATCGTTTGACACTTAGATTGCACACAGTTGGACTTTATTTAACTAATTATGTGACTTCTGAAGGTAATTGGTTGCACCAGATCTTATTTAGGGGCTTCATAACAAAGGGGGTGAATACATATGCACGTACCACTTTTCCGTTATTTATTTTTTAGAATTTCTTGAAACAAGTTATTTTTTTCATTCCACTTCACCAATTTGGACTATTTTGTGTATGTCCATTACATGAAATCCAAATAAAAATCCATTTAAATTACAGGAATACTTTTGCAAGGCACTGTACATCTCCAATAAGAGTGACAAACAATGGTGTGTAGTGGGTGACTGGTGCTGGCTCTTGGTCCCTGTCTGGCGGGTGGTACTGACATCCTCATGGCCAGGCCACATGTACAGACTCCAGGTCAGTCGGCTGGCACACACCCTGGCTCTCCACACAGGCCCATAAAACATTTCAGCTGCCAGGCACGGAGCAGAACATTGAAAGTATCATGGACATGACATGCCTGGGTTAAGGAGAAAGATAAAGTATATGGCTAGGGGAATGGGAGAACTGTGTTAGGGTGAGATGTGTGCTGGCTGGGGCTATAGGGTTTAATAACCTGTTCTGTTCTGTTGGAGCTGGGGGCCAGGGTGGAGGTATAGTAATGGTTTACAGTTGTATAATAATAAACCACACATCTATGATTAATAATACTGCTATGGGGCATCATATATAGGTTTAGCGGTTAGGGTATTAGACTAACCGTCATATTCTGGTCAGTTATGATAGGTGTAGGGGCATTTACATAATGACTTGTGCTCATTGGGATGGGATAGGGGCATTTCTATTTCTATGTACAGTAGGTGACATTAGGGTTAAGTCGTCACAACATTGTGTTTGTCTGATCACAACAACTCCAGCCTTGTGCTGTGTGTACGTCATTGTCTTGGCTGTCACGCAGACAGACAGAGAGCCTGGTTGATTTATCCACTCAACCACTCCTTTACCTTTGGCATTCACTTACAGCATCACTAGGCAATAAGCTGATGGATTTTCACCAATTTATCCTCAGCCAAATCCCTCTCCTCCCTCTCCTCCCTCCTCCTCCCTCCCTCCCTCTTCTCCTCCTTCTCCTATTTTTCACCAAATTAGCCCCAGCCAAATCCCTCTCCTCCATCTTCCTCCTCCCCTCCTCCTCCTCTCCTCTCCTCTGCCCAGCCTGGTCACCCTCTCCCACACCTCTGTCTCTGTTTCAGTAGTGACTGTTATTCTTCCTGTTTTGACTGCTTGTTCTCATAAAGCCTTGGTCGGTTTTATCAGCCGAATAAAAGCTGAATTTTAGCTTTAGCGCACTGGGCCGTTTTTTAGACTAGCAGCCTGACAAATGAGTTGTGACCTTGAAGAATATTTTCCCATTATTCAGAAGGTACCCGAGCAGATATTATAAATAGCCCATATTTCACGAGCCACGGAGGAGGAGGGGTAGGGGGATAGTTATTACTAGTGTTTGTGATTGTGTGTGTCTGTTTATTTGTGTGTGTGTTTATGTGTGTAAGTGTTTTTGTTGTTGTGTGTGCACTTGCTTGTGTTGTTAGGTACAGTATTTACTAAGTGGTTAGGTAGGTGAAATCAAGGATGTATTCTACACTGTGGAATGAGAATTCCTTGATCAATTTATTCTGCATTAATAGTCAGTTTATGAAACAGCTTATATTCCCTTCAGGCCTCGTTTTTACTCAGCCACATATACTGTAGTACCACAACCTGGCCCAGACTGGTCAGTATGATGGAGAAAGGGACTTGGTCATGATGGACTACTTTGCTGTATGGCAGGATGTGGGTCCACAGCAGGGACTCCTCCTGGCCTGGCCGTAGCCTGGCTTTGGACTGGTCGTCCTCCTGGCCTGGTCGTAGCCTGGCTTTGGACTGGTTAGCCTCCTGGCCTGGCCGTAGCCTGGCTTTGGACTGGTCTTCATCCTGGCCTGGCCGTAGCCTGGCTTTGGACTGGTCTTCCTCCTGGCCTGGCCATAGACTGGCTTTGGACTAGTCTTCCTCATGGCCTGGCCGTAGCCTGGCTTTGGACTGGTCTTCCTCATGGCTGCAGGGCAGGCTGGCTTTGGACTGGTCTTCCTCCTGGCTGCAGGGCAGGCTGGCTTTGGACTGGTCTTCCTCCTGGCTGCAGGGCAGGCTGGCTTTGGACTGGTCTTCCTCCTGGCTGCAGGGCAGGCTGGCTCTGGACTGGTCTTCCTCCTGGCTGCAGGGCAGGCTGGCTCTGGACTGGTCTTCCTCCTGGCTGCAGGGCAGGCTGGCTCTGGACTGGTCTTCCTCCTGGCTGCAGGGCAGGCTGGCTCTGGACTGGTCTTCCTCCTGGCTGCAGGGCAGGCTGGCTCAGGGGCACACAGGAGCTCCAGCTCCAGCTAGTTCTGACCATTTGTGAAGCTCTGCTGTTAGTATCAGAGCTCTGGACCATGCCAACCTCACCCCTCTATCCCTCCTTCCCCCGGAACTGGCCTCTCCCACAGAAGGCTGTTTAGCATTCCGGGGGCCAGAGCATGACCCCGTGGCCAGTGTGCTGAAAGGCATGATGGGTAATGAGAGGAAATGGCAGTGATCCGCCTCTCTTCCTCTCTCTGCCCCTCTGCCCTGCCACCGCCTCACTAATGTCAGCAATATGGATTCTTCCCAGGGGTTACTTCTCCAAGGTCCCTTCCACTCTCTCTCCCTCTCTCACACACACCTTCTCTCTCACTTTCATTCTCTCACTCTCACTCTCATTCTATCTCCATCTTCTCTCTCTCTCACACACACTCACTCTCTACACTCTCTCTCTGCTCTTCACCTTAGTTATCCTCCTCTTTCCATCCCTCTCACACATCCTTCCCACTTCTCCCTCTCTCATCTCCTCCCACCATGTCTGGTCACTTCTCATCTTCCTGCTCTTATTACCCGCTCTGCTCTGCCATCTCGCTGGGAGTGGTTTCTCTCCTACCATCGCTGTTTCAATCTGATACCCCCCCCCTCTCTCTCTTTGTATGTCTCACACCCCTGTCTCTTCCTCCTCTCACCCTCCCTCTCTCGCAGAAGAGCAGAGCTGGCTGTGTGCTGTGCAGAGATCCTGAGTGGCAAGGTGACATTGTGTGTCATATCAGCATTCCATGGCAGTCCGCTTTCTCTCCAGAGAGTAATTATTTCTTCCAGAGCGAAAGGTTCAATTTGCTATTAAAGAACAAGAGCCTCAGGTACAGTGGGAGAGAGAGGAGAGAGCGAGGGCGCAATGGAGGGAGTGTATATGAGGGAGGCCGGAAGTGAGAGGGAGGCAGAGGAAGGGGAAGAGAGAGGAAGGAGAGAGAGAGAGAGAGCAGGAGGATGGGAGAGAATAAGAGAGAGGACAAGCCAAATGATGTGTGGGTTCCCGGGGTGTACTGGACAGTGTGTTCTCATAGGAGAGCTCCGGGGAGGAGGGTGCCAGCGGCCCTGGGTGACGTCATCATCCAGTTCTGAGCGCTTGGCTCCGTTGCCAGGCCGGGATTACATCATCTAGCAGTGACACAGAGCGAGCAGAGGGAGTGTGGCGAACACACCAGAGAGAGAGAGTATGTGTATCACCTAGCAGTGACACAGACTGTGAGCAATGAGAGGGCAGGAGAGTTCTGTCCAACTGGATCACTCCTCCTAGCCTCTGATAAAGGACAATGACATGATACTGTACTACTAACAGCTTTACATTTGAGCCTCACAATTCCTCTGTGTATTCCAGCCTACACAGTCTGCTGAGCTACAGTACATATGTAGCTATAGGCTTTGTTGAGAACATTCAACTTATTTTTTTCCCTGTTTCTCTTTCCTCTTAATTGCGGCCGTTTGCAATCCTGAACAGCTAAATTTGTACATGGAAATGTGTGTATGAGAATGTGAGCACACAAGCGTTTGTAAGTGAGCTCTCTCATCTAATCTCCATACACTATTCTCTCTCTTCTCCCTCCCTCTCCCTCTACTCTCTCATTATCTTCCCCCTCTCTCTCGGTCTCTCTCTTTCCCTCCCTCCCCCTCTCTTTCCCTCCCTCTGTGAATCGTCCTCTCTCCCAGAGTCACCTGCCTGCTGTAGTAAATTGTTCCCAGTGTCCATGTCTGTCTCTATCTCTCCCTCTCTCTCTCTCTCTCTCCCTCCCTCCCTCCCTCCCTCTCTCTCTCCATTGGGATTAAGAGGCCTCTCAAAACTGGCTGAGGTGCTTATTTAAAGCAGGAGGCTTGTCACCACCGCTATTTTAAGTGGGAGCTTGAAAGCTATTGGTGCCATGCTCCAGCGTGATGTTGGCTATGAGTTATTATGCTCTGCCTCAGTGGCCAGCAGCTAGGGGAGCCGAGGAGGCTTATAGCCTGTTGCTTTCATACTGGAGGAGGGATGGGAGATGAGGAAGAGCAGGGATGGGGAGAGGAGGGGTGGAGGAGGGATTGGGAGAGGAGGGGTGGATGAGGGGTGGAGGAGTGGTGGAGGAGGGATGGGGGAGGGATGGGGTGAGGAGGGGTGGAGGGGGGGTGGAGGAGGGATGGGGGAGGGATGAGGAAGAGGAGGGGTGGAGGAGGGATGGGGTGAGGAGGGGTGGAGGAGGGATGGGGGAGGGATGGGAGGGAGGGATGAGGAAGAGGAGGGATGAGGAAGAGGAGGGATGGAGGAGGGATGGGGGTTTACTTCCCTAGTGCGTCAGGGCAAGTATCATAAAATTGCATTCTGTTACTCAATTTAGTTTTTTCCCAATGTCTCTAACATGGTTTCGGCACAAACTCTGAGCTGAATATTTGGAACCCATCCCTTCAGTGTAGAGGAATGTCTGTGAGAGGAGAGGAGTTGGAAGCAGCTGGTTCTTGCTCTTTTGATTGGAGCGATTTTAATGTTTTATTGATTTTTTAAAATTAGCTGCCTCCACATACACTCTCTCACCAGCACCACTTTGCTTGTGTCATCAGGAAAAGGCATCCTAGCTCAGTCCCAGTGCAGACAGATTTGGCCTTACCATGGTACAGTGTATTACAGACAGAACTCTGGACATGGGACTGCTGACAGACAGACGGACAGACTGACTGCTTGACTGACGGAGAGACAGACAGGCAGGCAGACAGGCATGGTAACTATTATGTTAGGCTGGTTGTGTGATGCTGACTGAGCTTCAGTTGATGAACTCTCCACCCCGGCAACCTCACTGACTGCTGGGCCCTGAACCAGACCAAGCCTTCCTTCCTCCCCATCCGGTCTCAGTTGTTGTTAAGATATGTAAAAGCTGAGTTGGGTCTAAAAACAACCTGACCTGTCACGATCGTGTGAATGATGAGACCAAAGCGCAGCGCGTGTTCCGAGAAACATGATGACTTTATTTACTTAAAGTGCAACACGAGAAAACAACAAAGAACGATACGTGAAGTTCCACTACTGAATACGACAGCAACAAGGAAACAAAAACCCACAAACCCCACAGGACAACATACAGCCTAAATATGGCTCCCAATCAGAGATAACGAGCCGAACAGCTGACACTCGTTACCTCCGATTGGGAGTCAATGAATACAAACACCCAACATAGAAATACCACAACCTAGACACCCCAACATAGAAATACACCCAAAACAAATGAACATGAACAACCCTGGCTCAAGAATAAAGGTCCGTGGAGCCAGAGTGTTACATTACCCCCCCCTAAAGGTGCGACCTCCGGGCGCACCAGCAAACAGTCTAGGGGAGGGTCTGGGTGGGCGTCTGTCCAGGTGGCGGCTCTGGCCCAGGTCGTGGTCCCCACCCCACCATAGTCATTACCCACTTACTTAGCCTCCTACACATTACCACCCCCCCACTACACCCCACTGGGTTAAGGGGCGGCACCGGACTAAGGGGCAACACCGGACTACGGACCAGCACCGGGATAAGGGGCAGCACCGGGCTAAGGGGCAGCACCGGGCTAAGGGGCAGCACCGGGCTAAGGACCAGCACCGGGATAAGGACCAGCACCAGGCTAAGGAACAGTACCTGACTAAGTGGCAGCACCGGACTGAGGGGCAGCTCCGGACTGAATGGCGGATCCTGGCTGGCTGGCTCAGGCGGATCCTGGCTGAACGGCTCATGGCTGGCTGAAGGATCTGGCTGCTCATGGCTGGCCGACGGATCTGGCTGCTCATGGCTGGCCGACGGATCTGGCTGATCCTGTCTGGCCGAAGGCTCTGGCTGATCCTGTCTGGCGGAAGGCTCTGGCTGATCCGGTCTGGCGGAAGGCTCTGGCTGATCCGGTCTGACGGAAGGCTCTGGCTGCTCCGGTCTGACGGAAGGCTCTGGCTGATCCGGTCTGACGGAAGGCTCTGGCTGATCCGGTCTGACGGAAGGCTCTGGCTGCTCCTGTCTGGCGGAAGGCTCTGGCTGATCCTGTCTGGCGGAAGGCTCTGGCTGATCCTGTCTGGCGGAAGGCTCTGGCTGATCCTGTCTGGCGGAAGGCTCTGGCTGATCCTGTCTGGCGGAGAGCTCTAGCGGCTCCGATCTGGCGGACGGCGCTGAAGGCTCATGGCAGACGGGCGGCTTTGTAGGCTCTGTACAGACGGGTAGTTCCGACGGCGTTGGGCAGACGGGCAGTTCAGACGGCGTTGGGCCGACAGGCAGTTCAGGCGCCGTTGGGCAGACGGGCAGTTCAGACGGCGTTGGGCAGACGGGCAGTTCAGACGGCGTTGGGCAGACGGGCAGTTCAGGCCCCGTTGGGCAGACGGACAGTTCAGGCCCCGTTGGGCAGACGGACAGTTCAGGCCCTCTGAGGCGCACCGTAGGCCTGTTGCGTGGTGCCGGAACCGGAGGTACCGGGCTGAGGACACGCATCACAGGGCTAGTGCGGGGAGAAGCAACAGGGCATGCTTGACCCTGGGGACTCCCATAACGCCTAGTGCGGGGAGCCGGAACAGGGCATGCTGGACCCTGGGGACTCACCTCACGCCTAGTGCGGAGAGCAGGAACAGGCCGGGCTGGGCTGGCGACGCGCACCGTATCCCTGGTGCGAGTGGCCGGAACAGGCCGGGCCGGGCTGGCGAAGCGCACCGTATCCCTGGTGCGTGGAGTAGGAACAGGCCGGGCTGGGCTGGCGAAGCGCACCGTCTCCCTGGTGCGTGGAGTAGGAACAGGCAGGGCTGAGCTGGCGACGCACACCGTATCCCTGGTGCGAGTGGCCGGAACAGGCCGGGCCGAGCTGGCGAAGCGCACCGTATCCCTGGTGCGTGGAGTAGGAACAGGCCGGTCCATACCGGGAACACACACCACTGGCCTCAACCGAGGATCAGGAACGGGCCGGACCGGACTGGCAACACACCTCAGTCCTTCACGCCGTGCCACACACACATCCCTGCCTCTTCTCGCCAATGGCTCCCGTACTCCGTTAGCCCTCTCACCTATACTCCCTGTGGCAGCTTCCTGCTGCCCAGCCACCCAAGCCATGTGCCCCCCCCCAAAAACTTTTTGGGGTTGCCTCTCTTCCACGGGCTTCCAGCCTCGCCTTCGCGCTGCCTCCTCGTACCACCTCCTCTCGGCTTTGGCTGCCTCCAGCTCTTCCCGAGGGCGGTGATACTCCTCCGGTTGTGCCCAAGGACCCTTTCCAGCCCGGATCTCCTCCCATGTCCAAAAATCTTTAGGAGGCGTCCATAACTCCTGGACGCGCTGCTTGGTCCTTTTTTGGTGGGTTTTTCTGTCACGATCGTGTGAATGATGAGACCAAAGCGCAGCGCGTGTTCCGAGAAACATGATGACTTTATTTACTTAAAGTGCAACACGAGAAAACAACAAAGAACGATACGTGAAGTTCCACTACTGAATACGACAGCAACAAGGAAACAAAAACCCACAAACCCCACAGGACAACATACAGCCTAAATATGGCTCCCAATCAGAGATAACGAGCCGAACAGCTGACACTCGTTACCTCCGATTGGGAGTCAATGAATACAAACACCCAACATAGAAATACCACAACCTAGACACCCCAACATAGAAATACACCCAAAACAAATGAACATGAACAACCCTGGCTCAAGAATAAAGGTCCGTGGAGCCAGAGTGTTACATGACCAAAGTGAATAATTCAGAGGTGCATTAAAATGAACATGGAGGGAGAGAGACGGGCTACATTTGCATACCCCCTGCCTGATGTGTGTTGGTGGTGTATGAGAGAGAGGGACACTTTATGCAGTCCCCCGTTTGAGGCCCCTGCAAGGCCCAGGCTGCTTGTTGGTTCTTATACTCGACATTAGCCTACAACGCCCTTCATCTCCTGAGCTCACAGCATCTCCTCTCTACAGTTGTATAAATCACCCAACTCCTTGTTACTGGACCAATGTATCTTCTACCACTAACAATTAGCTGCCCAGTCTCCATTTCAGATAACAAAGCATGATATCATCATAGTACCCACCATGGGGAGCTAAACGCTCTCTATCCCTGCTCCTTTTAATTGTATTCATACCTAACTAACGATGAGATATTAATAATGAATGGAGAGTAAATAACAGTTTAAGATGCTGGCCATGCCATCACAGACTAATTGTCTCATTAAGTGTAACATTAGGTGGGAGGGAGAGAGAAGAGGGCCCTTGAAGGGAGGGAGGGGTCTGGAGGAAGGAGACAGCCAATGCTGCTAAAACAGGGATCATTGCTCTCCACCCAGCCCTATCCTGAGTCCAGAGCAATAACGACAGGCCATATGGTTTGATCTCTGAGCCTAACTGTCAGAGGAGGGGTAGATAGGCTTCAGTACACAGAAAGAGAGAATATGTAGCTCTGGTGTTGCAGAGGTGCTAAATGGCCTGAGGTAATGATCGATGATGAGGGACGGCATGAGTCCATCAGATCCTAAGCACCCAGGCCCTCACCTCTCTAGCCACTAGCCAGGGTGTGTGTGTGTCTGTATGTGTGCGACGGAGACTGTAGGCTGGTTTCATCTCTCATGTCATGGCGACCCTGCCGCTGGGGTCTCTAAAGTGCTCCTGCCTGGGCGCTGGGACATTCTTCGGTTCCCCTCTAAAATATTGAAGAGGCGGCACCCAAAATAAAGAAGAGGAGAAAAATAAAGGAGCTGGGAGCTGGGAGCCGTGCCCTACAGTGGCAGGGAGGGAGCCTCAGTCACTTGTTATGGCCTCAATCTCAAATTCTCATCCACTTGTAGTTTCTGATCTGTGGCATTATAGCAACACACAGCTCTAACATCACCTACAGATGCTGACCTGTTCTGTGCATAACGTGGGCCATTTAGTAGAGGTAAAATATGAAATAAGATATTAAAACCCTCCATGTTCTCAGCCCCTCCTCATTGTTTGTTCTCTGTCAGTGTATAATGGCTTTACACTGCCAGGCCTGGCAGTGGTTAGGATAGATAGCTGGAGAGGTGCTAGTGGGCACAGTGAGATCTGGCCTGGCCATTCAGTGTTGATGACTGTGTCATCGCTGGCCAGTGAGAGCCCTAGCTGGCTCTATAGCAGTAGTAAGGACTGACTGGGATTGCATTAACTGACTGACTGTGGCTCTAATAAACTTCCAATATGCTCTCCAATACTCCAGTGCCACTGTGTAAACTAAAAACACACAAACCCCTGGGCTTGGCCTGCCATAAAGACCTTTATACACACTGTGTGAACCAGTAAACTTCTATAATGACAGGGGTTCACAGCCCTCACAGACCCAGGGCAGTATTATACACACCGAAGATATGGGCAGGAGAAGTCAATATGGGGAAAATGGCGCCGACAGACATGGCAGCTCTGCTTCTAGCTCCTAAGCAACTTTGCCATATTTTGATTTTTTGTGTCTTATTTCTTACATTATTAGCCCAGGACATTTTTTGTGTTATTACATACAGCCGGAAATAACTTTTGGATATCAGAGTGGCAGTAACTCACCAGCATTACGACCGGGAATACGACTTTCCCGAATTGGATCCTTTTTCCGTACCCCCCAGGGCAATTGAACTGATTCCAGAGGCTGATCCAAAACACCGCCGGCGGAGAAGAGGCATTCGGAGTGGACTTCTAGTCCGACTCAGGAGGCGCGCACACCATCCAAAGCTTCCAAGTATTTTACTCACTAATGTTCAGTCTCTGGATAATAAAGTAGATGAGCTCAGGGCGAGAATCTCCTACCAGAAACATACTCTGTTTCACGGAAACATGGCTCTCTCTGGATATACTGTCTTTGTTCATACAGCCAGCTGGGTTCTCAGTATATCGCGCAGACAGAAATATAATACTTTCTGGGAAGAAGAAAGGCGGGGGTGTTTGTTTCATGATTAACCACTCATGGTGTGATTGTGATAACATACAGGAACTCAAGTCCTTTTGTTCACCCGACCTAGAATACCTCACAATCAAATGCCGACCGTATTAACTCCCAAGAGAATTCTCTTCGGTTATAGTCACAGCCGTGTATATTCCCCCTCAAGCCGATACCACGACGGCCCTCAAAGAACTTCACTGGACTTTATGCAAACTGGAAACCACATATCCTTATTGTAGCTGGGGATTTAACAAAGCAAATTTGAGGAAAACGCTACTGAAGGTCTATCAACACATTGACTGTAGTACTCGCGCTGCTAAAACACTCGACCACTGCTACTCCAACTTCCGGGATCCCTACAAGACCCTCCCCCGCCCTCCCTTCGGCAAATCTGATCACGACTCCATTTTGCTCCTCCCTTTCTATAGGCAGAAACTCAAACAGGAAGTACCCGTGCTAAGGACTATTCAATGCTGGTCTGACCAATCGGAATCCACACTTCAAAATTGTTTTGATCACGCGGATTGGGATATGTTCCGGGTAGCCTCCGAGAATAACATCGACGAATACACGGATACGGTGACTGAGTTTATTAGGAAGTTTATAGGAGATGTTGTACCCACTGTGACTATTAAAACCTACCCTAACCAGAAACCGTGGATAGATGGCAGCATTTGCGCAAAATTGCCTTACAGAGGGAATACAAACAGTGTAGTTATTCCCTCCGTAAGGCAATCAAAATGTCACGCCCTGGCTCTGGGGACACTGTTATGTTGAGCCAGGGTGTGTAATTCTATGTATTCTATTACTATGTTGGGAGTTCTAGTTTGTATTTCTATGTTGGCCTGAGTGACTCCCAATCAGAGGCAACGAGTGTCAGCTGGTTGTCTCTGATTGGGAGCCATATTTAAACTGTCTGTCTTTCCCTTTGTGTTTGTGGTTTCTTGTTCTTATTTGGTTTGTGTTAAACCATAGACATCACGTTATCGTCTGTTGTTTTGATCGTGTGATCATTCTCCTAATAAATATGTTCACCTTCAACGCTGCGCATTGGTCCTCCTCCTTAGACGATCGTGACAGAAGAAACCACCAGAACTGGACCAAGCAGCCTAGTGAGGAGCAGAGTGGGTGGACTTGGCAACAGTGGAGGAAGAGCTTCGACTGGGTCAAGCCGAATGAGGAGCTGAATGGCGGAGATTGGAAGCAGAAGAGCGAGAGTTGGGCGAGAATTATAGAGGCCTGGCCCACGGGGAAGAGAGACTCCCAGAAATTTTTTAGGGGGGGGGCTCACGACGTCGGGGCAGCAGGAGGCCGCGATAGAGCGGCCCAGCGGGTTGCCAGAGGAGGCCGCCAGGTTACGGGGGCCACTGGTCGAAGAGGGGATGGAAGGTGGAGAGGCACGGCGAGAGGTACTGGGGTGTGTTACCAGTCCGGTCCGGCCCGTTCCAGATCCCGGTGTAGGGCCAGTGGTGTGTGTCCCCAGTACGGTCCGGTCTGTTCCTGCTCCCCGCACCAAGTCTGTGGTGCGTTTCGTCAGCCCTGTCCGGCCCGTTCCTGCTCTCCGCACCAAGTCTGTGGTGCGCGTCGCCAGCCCAGTCCGGCCCATCCAAGCTCCCCGCACCAAGTCAGTGGTGCGCTTCGTCAGCCCGGTCCGGCCCGCTCCTGCTCCCCGCACCAAGTCAGTGGTGCGTTTCGTCAGCCCGGCTCGGTCCGCTCCTGCTTCCCACACCAAGTCAGTGGTGCGTTTCGTCAGCCCTGTCCGGCCCGCTCCTGCTCCCCACACCAAGCCAGTGGTGTGCGTCGTCAGTTCAGCATGGCCCGTGCCTGTTCCCCACACCAAGCCAGTGGTGTGCGTCGTCGGTCCGGCACGGCCCGTGCCTGTTCCACTGGTGCCTGGTCCGGCACCGGTCAGATGCGTTACGCCGGAGCTAGAGCAATCCGCTCCATCAGTGTGCAGTCCAGCTCCGGCCAGCGGGGCCAGACCGGACCAGGGGTACTTTGGGGGGTTGGAGAGGGAGTGGGGATCAGGCCCGGAGCCGGATCCGCCGCCAAGGCGGAGTGCCCACCCGGTCCCTCCCCTGTGGTCCCTCCTCCGCGCCTTTAGGGGGGGGTACTGTCACGCCCTGGCTCTGGGGACACTGTTATGTTGAGCCAGGGTGTGTAATTCTATGTATTCTATTGCTATGTTGGGAGTTCTAGTTTGTATTTCTATGTTGGCCTGAGTGACTCCCAATCAGAGGCAACGAGTGTCAGCTGGTTGTCTCTGATTGGGAGCCATATTTAAACTGTCTGTCTTTCCCTTTGTGTTTGTGGTTTCTTGTTCTTATTTGGTTTGTGTTAAACCGTAGACATCACGTTATCGTCTGTTGTTTTGATCGTGTGATCATTCTCCTAATAAATATGTTCACCTTCAACGCTGCGCATTGGTCCTCCTCCTTAGACGATCGTGACACAAAAAGGCAAAACGTCAGTATAGGAACAAAGTGGAGTCGCAATTCAACGGCTCAGACACGAGACGTATGTGGCAGGGTCTACAGACAATCACGGACTACAAAGGGAAAACCAGCCATGTTGCGGACACCGACGTCTTGCTTCCGGACAAGCTAAACAACTTCTTCGCCCACTTTGAGGATAACACAGTGCCACCGACGTGGCCCGCTACCAAGGACTGTGGGCTCTCCTTCTCCGTGGCCGACGTGAGTAAGACATTTAAGCGTGTTAACCCTCGCAAGCCGCGTCCTCAGAGCATGCGCAGACCAGCTGGCTGGAGTGTTTACGGACATATTCAATATCTCCCAATCCCAGTCTGCTGTCGCCACTTGCTTCAAGATGTCCACCATTGTTCCTGTACCCAAGAAAGCAAAGGTAACTGAACTAAATGACTATTGCCCCGTAGCACTCACTTCTGTCATCATGAAGTGCTTTGAGACGCTAGTTAAGGATCATATCACCTCTACCTTACCTGACACCCTAGAACCACTTCAATTTCCTTACCGCCCCAATAGATCCACAGATGATGCAATCGCCATCGCACTGCACACTGCCCTATCCCATCTGGACAAGAGGAATACCTATGTAAGAATGCTGTTCATTGACTATAGCTCAGCATTCAACACCATAGTACCCTCCAAGCTCATAATTAAGCTCGGGGCCCTGGGTCTGAACCCCGCCCTGTGCAACTGGGTCCTGGACTTTCTGACGGGCCGCCCCCTGGTGTTGAAGGTAGGAAACAACACCTCCACTTCGCTGATCCTCAACACAGGGGCCCCACAAGGGTGCGTGCTCAGCCCCCTCCTGTACTCCCTGTTCACCCATAACCTCTCCCTCAATGTTGACAAAACAAAAGATCGTGGACTTCAGGAAACAGCAGAGGGAGCACGCCCCTATCCACATCAACGGGACCGCTGTGGAGCAGGTGGAAAGCTTCAAGTTCCTCGGTGTACACATCACTGACGATCTGAATTGGTCCACCCACACAGACAGTGGGGTGAAGAAGGCGCAACAGCGCCTATTCAACCTCAGGAGGCTGAAGAAATTTGGCTTGGCACCTAAAACCCTCACACACCTTTACAGATGCACAATTGAGAGCATCCTGTCGGGCTGTATCACCGCCTGATACGGCAACTGCACCGCCCGCAACCGCAGGGCTCTCCAGAGGGTGGTGCGGTCTGCCCAACGCATCACCGGGGGCAAACTACCTGCCCTACAGCACCCGATGTCACAGGAAGGCCAAAAAGATCATCAAGGACAACAACCACCCGAGCACACTGCCTGTTCACCCTACTATCATCCATTTTTTACATTTAAATTTTAGTCATTTAGCAGACGCTCTTATCCAGAGCGACTTACAGTTAGTGAGTGCATACATCATTCTTTTTTTTATATATATATATTATTTTTTTTACTGGCCCCCCGTGGGAATTGAACCCACAACCCTGGCGTTGCAAACGCCATGCTCAACCAACTGAGCTACATCCCTGCCGGCCATTCCCTCCCCTATCCTGGACGACGCTGGGCCAATTGTGCGCCGCCCCATGGGTCTCCCGGTCACGGCCAGCTACGACAGAGCCTGGATTCTAACCAGGATCTCTAGTGGCACAGCTTGCACTGCAACATAGTGCCTTAGACCACTGCGCCACTCAAGATCCAGAAGGCGAGGTCAGTACAGGTGCATCAAAGCTGGGACCGAGAGACTGAAAAACAGCTTCTATCAGACTGTTAAATAGCCATCACTAGGTGGTTACATAACCCTGCACCTTAGAGGCTCCTGCCCCATATACATAGACTTGAAATCACTGGCCACTTTAATAATGGAACACTAGTCACTCTAATAATGTTTACATATTTTTGCTTTACTCACCTCATATGTATATATTGTATTATATTCTACTGTATTTTAGTCTATCCTAATATTTCTAATATTTATATATTCCTTAATTCCATTATTTTACTTTTAGGTTGTGTGTATTGTTGTGAATTGTTAGATATACTACACTGTTGGAGCTAGTAACACAAGCATTTCGCTACACCCGCAATAACATCTGCTAAACATGTGTATGTGACAAATAAAATGTCATTTGATTTGATAAAGGGTCTGGTGGTGTAATGATCCTTTATGGACTGGGCTGGAACAGTGTCGTGCCTCATATAACAGCTAGTTTAGCCCAGCGCAGACCTCCGGGTTTGTGCTCTGTCTAGACTGCATAGGCATCAGGGGAAGATGGACTGTTGTCAGAGCGTGTGTGACGTGTGAAGTCTACTATCAAGACAGATAGATTGTTTTCCCTCTGAAAGTATGACCCTGTAAATTTTTTACATAATTCTTGTCATTTGAAAATGTGGCAACTTCTTCCATTTTAAAAGTCTAATCTCATCTACCTTTCGCGATCATGTCTCTACATACTCAAGAAAACATCACAATACTCAGAGGATGTCTAGCGACATGGATAGAAATCACACCCATTATTACAACTGCCTTGGGTCCGTTTCAAACCTAGGTTGATATCTTCCCTGCACAGCCTCCTCCCTCCTCCCACCATCCCTCTCCCTCCATCTCTCTTTTACATGCCTGGCTCTTCAGCAGGACCCTTCCCTGTGCACACCTCTGCCCCACCCTGCTGATCTCATCTGGGGCTGGAGCAGGTGTTGGGGAGAGATTGTAGCAGGCAGGCTGAGGGAGGTATCTCCACCTGGGCTAATGACGCCTCTCCATTCCCTCTCCCTCTCCCTCTCCCACTCTCTCTCACTCTCTCTCTCCTCTCCTCTCCCTCTCCTCTCCCTCTCCCTCTCCCTCTCCCTCTCCCTCTCCCTCTCCCTCTCCCACTCTCTCTCACTCTCTCTCTCCCTCTCCCTCTCCCTCTCCCTCTCCCTCTCCCTCTCCCTCTCCCTCTCCCTCTCTCTCTCTCTCTCTCTCTCCTCTCCTCTCCCTCTCCCTCTCCCTCTCCCTCTCCCTCTCTCTCTCCTCTCCTCTCCCTCTCCTCTCCCTCTCCCTCTCCCTCTCCCTCTCCCTCTCCCTCTCCCTCTCCCTCTCCCTCTCCCTCTCCCTCTCCCTCTCCCTCTCTCAGCAGCTAGATGGAGACTCTATGTCCTCTCTGAATGAGGTTGTGTCCCAAATGGCACTCTATTTCCTACATAGTGCACTACTCTTGACCAGGGCTCAAACAAAAGTAGTCCACTACATAGGGAATAGGGTGCCATTTGTGACACAGCCTGACATCTCTACTCTCTCTTCTTTACTTTTCAGAGCAGGCAGAAATGGGCATATGTGACCGACCGGCTCGATTCAGTCTTATGTAGCAACATTTGAAATTGTGTTTTTTACATTGGATAAAAGTAGAGACTCAGAGCTAGAAAATGGCATGTCATACACTAGTTGAGGAACAATGGAACAATGGTTTCATTGTGACCTGTACGCTCTCGTTGGCTGGCCCTCACTACATATTCGTCACCAAACCCACTGGCTCCAGGTCATCTATAAATCACTTCTAGGCAAATCCCCGCCTTATCTTAGATAATTGGTCACCATAGCAATACCCACCCGTAGTATGCATTCCAGCAGGTATATCTCACTGGTCATCCCCAAAGCCAACACCTCCTTTGGCCGCCATTCCTTCCAGTTCTCTGCTGCAAATGACTGGAACGAATTGCAAAAATCTCTGAAGCTGGAGACACTTATCTCCCTAATTAACTTTAAGCATCAGTTGTCAGAGCAGCTTACCGATCACTGCACCTGTACACAGCCCATCTGTAATTAGCCCACCCAACTACCTCATCCCCATATTGTTATTTACATTGTTATTTATTTTTGCTCATTTGCACCCCATTATCGCTATTTGCACATCATCTTCTGTACATCTATCACTCCAGTGTTCATACTAAATTGCAATTATTTGCACTATGGCCTATTTATTGCCTTACCTCCATAACGTACTACATTTGCACACACTGTATATAGATTTTCTATTGTGTTATTGACTGTACGTTTTGTTTATTCCATATGTAACTCTGTGTTGTTGTTGTTTTTATCGCACTGCTTTGCTTTATCTTGGCCAGGTCGCAGTTGTAAATGAGAACTTGTTCTCAACTGGCTTACCTGGTTAAATAAAGATGAAAAAAAAAAAAAAAAAAAAATGGGAAAGTAATTCTGCTTTGAATTTTGATAAACTTGTAACCCCACTTTTGAGAAAATGGCCCTTGAATGTTTTGGTACACCTACTGGAGAGCTCTTCTTTGTCTACACCCATTCAGCATCTTTCACACCCTCTTAAGCCTTAGCCCCACCCATTCCTTTAAGGATTCACATGTGAGACCATGTACTAAACAACCAAATATTTAAAGACTAAAGGCTGGTTTATACTACGTCTATCGACATGTCTGTAGACAGTTGTCGCAGTGACATCATGAACATTCTATTGTCGTCCGACATCAAACTTGTCCTTGTCATTAGAAAAAGTATAAACACAAAAACTACAGTCTGCATGACATCAGCAGCCTGGTGGTTCAAAATAGCATAACTGGTGTATCTTAACACCAATAAACCCATCCGTTTAAAAATGAATTTAGTATATCTCAATCTAGCAAACCAGGCAACTAAAAGCAACTTTCTAAACAATGTTTTGGTTCGTTGCTAGCTTGTTAGCTAGCTAGCTAACGTTAAGTTAGCTGGCTAGCCAGTTCAAATAATGACCATATCATATAGCTGACAACATCTTAATTTTAGCTAATTTGTATTCATTATTACAGGGAAATAAACTCACAACAAGATCATTATTTGCAAGTTAATGACGAGCCAATTACAGAAAATAGCTTATGGTTGTGAGTGTGACGAAATAAAAGGAGGGCATTCTACCTGAGAATTTTAGAACTTGGACACTGTCTCGTTGGCCTAACGTTATATCCTAATTTGACTTTGGTGCAGGTCATGTTGTTCTTCACATTACCATCTGTGATGAGGTGATGTCGAAGGAGTCAGGCGCAGGAGGGTAAATCACAGAATAACAGGCTTTATTCCACAAATACAGAGTTATGCAGTAATGCGTCAAAAACACTTCAGTGCGCAAAACAGGCGCACTGGATAATACAAGGCACACGGGGAAATATCCCGGCGATACAAAATACACGGAGCTCCACCGAGCTTCACTATCCTCCACAATAAACAATCACACACAAAGACAAGGGGGCAGAAGGAACACTTATACAGGTACTGATGAGGGGATATGAACCAGGTGTGTGTAATAAACAAGACAAAACAAATGGAATGATGAGATGAGGAGCGGCAGTGGCTAGAAGGCCGGTGACGATGAACACCGAACCCTGCCCGAACAAGGAGAGGTGGCAGCTTCGGAGGGAGTCGTAACACCAACTCTGGTAAACACATATCATATCAAATAAAATATATGTTTATTTGTCACATGCACAGGATACAGAAGGTGTAAACGGTACAGTGAAATGGTTACTTGCATAGTGGAGTGAACCATAATCCCAACTCATAACGTTACTACACTGCATGAATCTGCAGGTAGCTAACCAACCAGGTTCAATGTTAGTTAGCTAGCTAACATTATACAATAACTAGCAATGCAAAGGGCTCTGAGATACGAATAATATTACTACACAGATCATACACGTAACGTTAGCTAGCGAGCCAGCCAGCTAACGTTAGCTAGCTAGCTAACAGTACACTTTAACTTGCAATGAAAACGACTTTCTGACAAAATTAGAAATATCTGAAAATGTAGCTAGCTAGACTCTCTTACCCATATACATGGATGAACGCTTCTCCCTCTCTGTCATGGATGCCATGGTTGCCCTTAGTTTGAAGATGTAATCCGGAGACTCCCTCTGCATATTTGCAATCAAACGCGAGAATATTCTCCATCTCCTTAGCTATCATACTCTGCTTCCACCGGGCATTCCACTGATTTCAAAACTCTGTCCTCCAGAATTATTTGTGATATCTTTCAAAAAAGCCAAGTTAGAAAGGATTAGATACACATACTGACCAGCTCAAGTTATAGACAGAAACGTGCTACATGGCAGACCAATCCGAACTCATCTCTTGGCATGTCCAGCCCATCCATTATCTCAGCCAATTACATTTTAGTCATTTAGCAGACACTCTTATCCAGAGTGACTTACAGTAAGTGAGTGCATACATTTTTTCATACTGGTCCCCCGTGGGAATCGAACCCACAACCCTGGCGTTGCAAGCGTCATGCTCTACCAACAGAGCTACACAGGACTATCATGGCTAGAGGGAAGGTTCCTGTCTTTTTCCGTGGCTAAACCAACTAGGCTCGTAATTTAACCATTTTGTTCATATTTACAGATGTCATACAAGTTTGTAATTAAGGCACATGAAAGTTCACATGTTCCAGAAGGTATTTCTACCAAAAAATGCATTTTGATTTTTAAAAGAATGCTTATGTTCAAATGCCTCTCCTGTGAAGTAGTGACGTGCGACATACACCTAGTTTCCTGAAACAAGTCACATATACTCTCTCTCTCTGTCATGCTCCGTCATCTACCCCTGCGACACCAACACACACACATACACACACTATCCCACACACTCCCTACCCTGCCTTAGAGGTGCTTAAGATGGGCCCACGCTCTCTCTCTCGTCACATACACACACATTGAACACACACCATTTCCCTCTCCTTGGTGAGCGCCGACAAAGACATATTTCAACGTCCTCAGGACCTTTTCAAATGTCCGAAATCGACGTCTCTTTCTTGTGACCAGCATGTATATTCAGCCAAGGTCAGCAGTCAGTAGCAGGACTGGGGAGAAGATGGGGTTGAAAGGTTCAAGCCAACACACACACACAGAGTGGAGAGATTTGGGCTGGCTGTGCAGTGAGTCAGGGATGCCAGTGCCAGAGACGGGGGTGGGGTGGGAGTTGGGGGTTGGGGGGACAGAGAGTGACAGTCAGGAACATATCCTCTGACGCATGCACTCCATTAGTGACCATAAGCGCACACACACACACACACACACACACACAATGTACAGTCACACATACAGCAGCTCGTATTACACATCAACACACATACACACACACTTACAAAAATGAGGACAGTTACATATTCTGTAGACTCAGGAACAGTAGGGGTAAACAAACACAGAGAATCATAAATACATTATTACAGTTATCACGTTTGGTCATAGACAAAGTACACATGGACAGACATATGTCAGCTAAGATATGAGCAGGCGTTAAATTGGGCCAGGTCCCGCCAGGTCCGAGACCCAGTACCTATGATTCAAATGAGAGCCAGGCAGACCTGAGACCCGGTACCTACTTTGGTTATTTGAATTGTCTAATAAAAAATTGTTGTCCACATTAAATTTTCCACAGCCAAAACCACGAGTAAGCAACATTAAAGTCAGACATCAAAATAAAATATTATATCAATTGTTCAGCCTGTCGCATTCTATGCAAGAAAATAATATTCATCTCGAGGCAAATTGTGAGTGCTGCATTGGGAGAGATATGCATGCCCAGTCATTGTACAACATTCTTAATGCAGTTGGGGGAAAACACACCTTTGGAAGCAGTTTTGATGGCCACTGTTAAAAGGCTAAATGCAACATTTTAGAACATGAGTTTTTAGCAGCTGCATGGTTTATGCCGTTTGCACTCACCAATGGCATTGAATGCATATGGAAGACTGGGGCTAAATGTAACAAGGGTCAGGTGTAACAGGTAGGCCTACATTATATTTACAGTACATGATCCTTGGTTGGCTGAGTGCCAGTGGAATGTTTTTTTGGGGACACTCAAGTCGTCAATATGTTGCTAACTAGCAACAAGATAGCCTAATGTTTAGACTTTAGAGTTTGTGATCTAGCTAATGATTAGCCCAATGGGTTAAATGCAGATGGCCAAACCTCAGCCTATTTATTTCTAGCCACTATGCTGCATCAGGTGGGCTACGTCAGGTGATAATGCTTATTGCTAAATAGCACACCTGCCTGATAATATGGACCAATATTTTATTGGGCTCATTTCTAAAGGGGGGAATTATATGTCAGCATAATTTTATTTCCATTCATTTTGGAGTAGAATGTCCTTTTAAAAAGTCACCAGAACCTTCTCACCGTCATTCTCCCCCCCAAAATCTCTCCTCGACATCTAGTATGCTGTGATATGTGCTTTTGTCAGTATTATATTGTTTAGGCTAGTATATTATAGCACCCTCCCCCCATAAAGTGTACTTGTATGATGTATATGATATTATGTTTAGACAAACACACATAGTAAGATAAAGAGAGAGAGATAGAAAGTGCCTATGCAGTAGCCATCCACTTTATGGAGAGTCTCATCATAGTCTGACACTAACTTTGCATACTGCCGAAAAACACTTCTCCTCCCCGCTCACACACACACGCACACACGCTGGGAGACAAAGGGTCTGAAAGGATTAACGGATCACTTCCCAATTTCCCCCGGCTGTCTCTGTCTCCGTCTGGGCAGTAATCAGATCATCTTACACCTGACTTGGTGAGGCTGAATTCTATTAGGCTTTATTAGCAGTAATTATCCCCTGCTTCTACCCCGTGCTGCTCCCAACCTCCCAACCTCCCCATTATCTATTTTATTTTCCTCTACCATCCCTCCATCACCCTCTCCTCCACCTCTCCCGTCCTCCCCCGGCCCGCCGCCAGTCCCCATCCTCTCTTTTCCTCTGGATCTCTCTATCAACCTCTTCTACCCCGGACCTCTCCCTCTCTTTCCACAGTCCCCATCCTCTCTTTTCCTCCATACCATCTCTTCACCCTCTCCCCCAACCCTCTCCTATTTTCCTCTGGCCCACTCCTCCCATCGCCCCCGCTGTGAGCCTGTCCCCACTGTGAGCCTCTCCCCATCTCTCTACACCTCCAGATTATTGGTTTTTAATTATTACCCATATAGCTCCCACAAGACTCTCCACCCAACCCACACTCACAGTACCCTTCCTCTCTGTGGTCCCCTGTCTAACCAACACTCCTAGCCTTCCCTTATTCTGCTGGGGGTCACTCATAGCCACTCTTAGACACTCACACAAACTTCCCTGCTGCCTCTCTGAAGAGGCCTGAGGGAGGGCCACTTCAAGTCGTCTGTAATAGTGTAATAGTGCCACTATGGACACTTCCCTGTTCCCTTAGCCATCTAGAAATGAGATAAACAATTCTCTCCTCTCTGAGTGGACTGAGCATGTGTGTGATGAGATAGTGTTTTCACACTCAGCTAGGATGGAGCGTTTGGTTAAACATCTGGGAGAATCCTCAGAGGAGCAGGCTTTTACAGAGAGTTTGTGTTCATTTGTCCCTCCGCTCCCCTCGGCTGGCTTTGGGAGCGAGTCAGCACTTGTTTTATTGGCCGTTACTGTGTGTCAGGGAGCAAATAGCTTTTTACTAACAGGTGCGCTTGGAGGACATGTGTGTGTGTTCCTGTACTTTTGGTATTGGGTGAATCATGAGCGTGTACATTTGTGCACGCGTCTGTGTAGGCTATGTGATTGTGTGTGTTCGGGTGCATGTGAGTGTACGCGCGTTAGTGTGTGTTGGAGGTGTTTGCCTTTTGCCATGTTGTGTGCCCTAATAGGTGATGATGGAGCTGATTCCCTCTGTGCTGTTTATTATCACATGTAATGTCATTATATAATTAATCACCCACCTGAGGTGGCAGAACGCTGCGGCAAGCAGGCAACTCACTATTACAGAACAAACACAGAGAGAGAGAGCGGGGGGGAGAGATAGAGAGAGAGAGAGAGAGAGAGAGAAAGAGAGCGACCTCAGCACATCTCACACTCATTAACACACCCCTCTCTCTATTCTCTCTCTCTCGCTCATTATCACTCACTTTATCTTCACATGCATGGACACACACACATGCCCAGTATGCTCGTACACACACACACACACACACGGTGCTCTCCTCATCAACCATAATGAGATGGCTAGCGTGTCAGTAGCAAACATTGATATTAATCAGGAGAAGACTCCAAAGAAAAGGGTATCACAAATCCCATTATGTTTGTGTACAGTGGACAGAGGAGAGAATGAGGCACTAGCTGGTGCAGTTGTATACATTAGTTAACAGATTGCTCCAGTCTCCTATTGAGAGGAGGGTTAGACAGGGGGTTGGTAGTCCATACAGTACCACAAATCAAATCTCACATTTCAAACTCCATTTGAAAGAACATGAAATTCAATCTTCCCCTCCAATCTGCAGCATGCTGTCATTGCTCATGCCAGCAATAGCAATCAGAGATATTGTATTCACTCTTCTCCGCCTCCCGGTGTCAATTTATGTGTGTGTTTTCCAGTAAATGTATTAAATGTAATTTAAGCCGTTTCAAGATGCTGATTGTTTAGTTTTTGTTTTGTTCCATCTGGTTCTGTTCTATTTGTCATTCTGCATGCAGGTCTTTGCACAGCGTTTCATTAATGTGAATCGTCCACAACACTTCTATAAACTCTCAGGGTGTGTTCCAAATGGCACCCTATTCCGTACAGAGTCCTAGGGGCCTTGGTCAAAAGTAGTGCACTATATAGGGAATGAGGTGCCACTGTCAAACTGCCTCTGTAAATCTACACATTCAATTATATTTTTCCTTGCGTGGTGAATGGCACAAGTAGAATAAATGAATAAAAATAGAAAGAAGTATTGTGTTGGTTGTTGGGGCTGGTCTTTTTAAAAATGAGTGAAATTTAGTCAGACATTAGGTTTGACACCCTGTGCTGTGTAATAGGCCCCCACCCGGGTCCTCTGACTGTGTGAGTATAACAGAGACAGGGAGCCACTCGGACAGACAAACTGACTGACAGACATACACACCACATACACACACACTAGAGCAAGGCACAGTCCCAGGATCCAATGGTGTGACATTCTTTGAATGTGTGTGTATGTGTGTGTGTGGTTGTGTGTGACATTCAGAGAGAGACAGGACAGCGCAACACAGAGAGCCCAGAGAACGCATCGTCCACATAATGAGACAGGGCAGGGTTACATGGGCCTCCAGGGTCCCAGAGGGCCACACCAGAGGGGGCGGGGGAGCCGCTGGAATGTGTCAGTCCTGACACGGCTCACGGAGGACGCAGCCCGGCGGTGGCGGTCCCCTCTGTCAAAGTGTGTGTGTGAAGGATGACAGCCACAGACAGAGGGTGACACACACAGATCCTCTCTCCCTACACCTGTGACAGAGACAGACACACAGAGTGACACAGACATACGCACCAGACAGCATCCACATCCCACTGTTGTTTATCATATGGAGAGAAGCACTAATTAAGATGGGTTCTGTCCTGTGTGTGTGTGTGTGTGTGTGTGTGTGTGTGTGTGTGTGTGTGTGTGTGTGTGTGTGTGTGTGTGTGTGTGTGTGTGTGTGTGTGTGTGTGTGTGTGTGTGTGTGTGTGTGTGTGTGTGTGTGTGTGTGTGTGTGTGTGTGTGTGTGTGTATGTGTGTGTGTGTGCGCTGAAGTGGCTTCCCCTGCGCCCTCCTGACAGCTAACACACCGTATTAGGCTGATATAGGAGGAGAGGAGGACTTGAGAGGTATAGACGTCTTGTTTGCAATTCCAGTTTCTTCCATCTCAACTCAGATACTTTCCCAGCTTCTATAGCCCCTTTAACTTCTCCCTATGCTAAAATGCAGTGGCAGCACTTTTTAGGCCTTAACCACCCATCAAAAGCCTCTTTACAGGGAGACCCAGATGTGCCACACCATCTTCATTCTCATCAAGTATCACTCAGGGAGGTAGACTCCGCTTTCAAGGAGCTAATGATGGGGGGTAATTGCTCTTGATATGTAGGAAATATACTTAGAGGAAGTAAACTCACTTCTCCTGGAGAAGAAGTAGGAGCTGTAGTGTGGAAGCTACTTTATGTAGGACGACCTTCAGAATAGATGAAGAAGAACCCCTACTCTAGTGTAGTAACTGTATACCTACTCTAGTGTGGTAGCTGTATACCTACTCTAGTGTGGTAGCTGTATACCTACTCTAGTGTGGTAGCTGTATACCTACTCTAGTGTGGTAGCTGTATACCTACTCTAGTGTGGTAGCTGTATACCTACTCTAGTGTGGTAGCTGTATACCTACTCTAGTGTGGTAACTGTATACCTACTCTAGTGTGGTAGCTGTATACCTACTCTAGTGTGGTAGCTGTATACCTACTCTAGTGTGGTAGCTGTATACCTACTCTAGTGTGGTAGCTGTATACCTACTCTAGTGTGGTAGCTGTATACCTACTCTAGTGTGGTAACTGTATACCTACTCTAGTGTGGTAGCTGTATACCTACTCTAGTGTGGTAGCTGTATACCTACTCTAGTGTGGTAGCTGTATACCTACTCTAGTGTGGTAACTGTATACCTACTCTAGTGTGGTAACTGTATACCTACTCTAGTGTGGTAACTGTATACCTACTCTAGTGTGGTAGCTGTATACCTACTCTAGTGTGGTAGCTGTATACCTACTCTAGTGTGGTAACTGTATACCTACTCTAGTGTGGTAGATGTATACCTACTCTAGTGTGGTAGCTGTATACCTACTCTAGTGTGGTAACTGTATACCTACTCTAGTGTGGTAGATGTATACCTACTCTAGTGTGGTAACTGTATACCTACTCTAGTGTGGTAGCTGTATACCTACTCTAGTGTGGTAGCTGTATACCTACTCTAGTGTGGTAGCTGTATACCTACTCTAGTGTGGTAGCTGTATACCTACTCTAGTGTGGTAGCTGTATACCTACTCTAGTGTGGTAGCTGTATACCTACTCTAGTGTGGTAGCTGTATACCTACTCTAGTGTGGTAACTGTATACCTACTCTAGTGTGGTAGCTGTATACCTACTCTAGTGTGGTAGCTGTATACCTACTCTAGTGTGGTAGCTGTATACCTACTCTAGTGTGGTAACTGTATACCTACTCTAGTGTGGTAACTGTAGCTGTCTCACGGCCCTCATAATAGATGCAAATATAATAATTAAGAGTCCTGGCCTAGAAGAGTCTTGGATTAGTCCCTTCTTCTCTTCAGGGACACATGTCTCTGTGTTTGTCCCTGCCAGGCCCAGACCCAGTCTTTGTTCTGTGCTTTCAGACCCAGCCAAGCGCATCTAGACCCCTGCCAAGGCCCAGTCATGTGCTCTCATCCCAGGCTACAGGCCACAGGGAGCTCTCTGGGTCTTCAAAGCTGGGCCTATCTCTAGAATGTCAAATCATTTCAGTCTGTCCATTCTCTGTCTCTGTGGCAGTCTCTCTGAGTCTTCCAGCTGCTGCTGGAGATGATGGGGGAGCTTTGCACACAGATGAGGGAGAGAGTCAGTCCAAGTCCAACCTCAGAGTCAGGCAGTGAGAGAGAGATAGAGAGAGAGGGGGAGAGGGGGAGAGAGAGGGAGGAGTGCCACGAGGAACCTCCGCTGCTCGTTCTGTACCCAGAGGGGACCTGCTATTGAATTAAGAGTCGCATCCTTGCATGCAAATATGTCTGCCAGGAGCTGGTTGCCACTTTAAACAGGGGCACATAAAATTACTGCTTGATTAACATTGAGGCTTGAGCTTCAGCCTCAGTGGTGTAAACATGTGTTTAAGACATCACAGTGATCACACTCCCCCCTGTGAACTTCAAGTACATCATACATGAGCCAAAGAGCACAAAATGACATTCAATCACATTTCCTCCAATCCACGTGTCCCAAAGCTGACATAACGGTTGAAATAGTGAACAGCTGACGTGCAGATAGAGTGACAATCATAAACAGTGATGGCGGTTCCATAACTAATTATGCTTAAATTTGACAACAATGTCATGCAATGGAGACCATGGGTTATTCGCGGGGTACTCTAACCTAAATCTCTGCATGTGTCATTACACTGACATGGTTTGATTGAATGACTCCAGAACGTAATACCATTTGTCATGAGAGGCCATTAAACACGGGAAATATCATAATCTCATATTTATGACTGTGTTATGCTCCGAGGAGATTGTGGTCTGTTGCTCATATAGATGTTGGACAGTCCACATGCAGATCTTTGACTATAATGTTGAAAGCAAGCGGAGGACGATATTATCCGGCGTGATTTTGTAAACCAGAAATCAAATCAGTCTATTTTAGATGATCAGACGATTTCATCATAAATCCTGGGAAGTGTATTATTTATTGGATTATGACAAATAAATGTATTCCGTGATATAAATTGCAGGGTATAACTCGTTCGCATCTCAGCCACTGTGGGAGTATTATCATGTAACCTCTGACTAACATTTCCACTACCATTTTCAGATTCCTGTTCCCTTTCTAATTTTCATATTAGAAAGCCAGCCAGAGTACTGTAGTATTATGTTTCTGTCTTTGTTGTGTGTGACTGTGTGTGTGCGCGCATGCACGTGTGTGTGTGTGAGGTCCATTTGTGTGTGTGTGTACTCAGAGAATCTGATTGTTAGATTTGTCCTCTCCTATTCTCATCAGTATGCACGGCCTCTCTCTCCCAGCCCTCGTTTGTTTTTAATGATAACTGGGCCCATGCATTGTTTACAAAGATGACAGGTCCATTTCCCTCTGATTTATAGCATCACGGCATTCAAGGAGATACTTATTACTTTAAATGCAGTACAGCAGAGACAAGTCAACAAGAAAGCCAGGCTGGGATAACATAAATTAGGGGTCGTTCTTAACCTCCTCCTCCAACTCCAAGACAGCAGCATGGGTTTTAGTGGTTTACAGTCTAGACAGAATAGAGAGGACTTCACCTGTGGGGTCAGTTCTAGGCTGTGTCACAAATGGCACCCTATTCCCTATATAGTGCACTTAATGGGCTCTGGTCGAAAGAAGTGCACTATATAGGGAATAGGGTGCCATTTAGGCTGTAGCCCTAGTCTCCTAGTCGGGTTCAGTTGTCTGGGAGAATGTGGTGCTGCCAAGGCTTGTCACTGGACGTGCCAGCTCTCGCTCTGCCCGACCCGAGCGTAGAGCTTTGTGTAGAGGTTTGTGTTTGTTTTAGTGTGGGGGGGATACTCCCTCTGGTGGTGACTGCTGGTGTCACACACACACACACACACTTGTGTGCGCACACACAAACACACACACACAAATCAAACATAACTCATACTCACTTTCCTTTATTTTTAGGGGCCAAACTTTGAGAAAGTCTGAAGTGAAGTTGTTTTTTAACAGTTACAGAGCCCTGTAGTGAGGCTGGGGAGCCTGAGCAGGGTTGAGAGAGTTGGAAAAGAAGAAGGAGGAGGAGGAGATGGAGGAGGACGAGGGTGTCATTGTTTTTGACAGATTTAGTTACAGTAGCAACCAGATCAATTACTCAGCAGAGCCATGCATGGCTGCAGGATTAATGGTGCGCGTGTCACATAAATCACGGCGTGGCGTTGAACCACTAACCACTCCACCCGGATAGAGGAAACAGAACAGACAAGCGTAGAAACGCATTAACACCAGTGTTACTGTACTTCCCATCCGTTAGTATTAGTAACCTTGAGATTTCACGGGGAGACGGGGGACAGGGAACAGATTCAGTCACAAATAAATGTCCAGATTTGGGGGAGTAATACCAAAAACGACCACATTAGATCATCTGGAATGTCGATTTAGTGCCCTTACCATCGACTGCCTGGATATGGGAATGGAGGGTTGAAAAAGGAGGGGGGTAGTTGCAGTTGAGAGATGGAAACGATGCTATATATTAGAATCTCCAGAGAGCTGTCGACTCTGTCTCTTATTGCTCTCTCTCTCTCTCTCTCTCTCCTTCTCTTTCTCCCTCTTCCCCTTTCTCTCTCTCTCTCTCTCTCTCTATCTCCTCTCTCTCTCTCTCTCTCTCTCTCTCGCTCTCTCTCTCGCTCTCTCTCTCGCTCTCTCTCTCGCTCGCTCTCTCTCTCTCTCTCTCTCTCTCTCTCTCTCTCTCTCTCTCTCTCCTTCTCTTTCTCCCTCTTCCCCTTTCTCTCTCTCTCTCTCTCTATCTCCTCTCTCTCTCTCTCTCTCTCTCTCTCTCTCTCTCTCGCTCTCTCTCTCGCTCTCTCTCTCGCTCTCTCTCTCGCTCTCTCTCTCGCTCCCTCTCTCCTCTCGCTGCTTGTCTGTTTCACTCTACATGTTCCCTATTACATTTATTTATTTTATTGTTGGTAAGTACGTATATGGTGTGTGGGTCTGTTTGACTGGCTGGTTGTATGTCTCTGGCTCTCATGTTTCTCTATCTCTCTCTCTCTGTCCTTCTGTCTGCTCCTAGCCAGTCTCTCTCTTTACTCAGTGTCAGACAGCTCCTGAGCCCTTGCTGCTCCCCATGCTAGTAGAGCCCACAGATGAAATCAAACATCCCAGTCAGGCTCCCGTCTTCTAATAGAGATCTGAGCCCAGCCAGAATGTCAAATCATTTCAGTCTGTCCCCTCTCTAGCTCTCTCTGTACCTCTCTGTACCTCTCTGTACCTCTCTGTACCTCTCTGTACCTCTCTCTCTCTGTGCCTGTCTTTTTAGTTCTCTCTTCCTCTCCCTCTCTCTCCATCTTTCCCTCTCTCTCCATCTCTCCCTCCTACGGAACTATGTGCCCCACCGTCTCAAGCAGGGCTTCAGAACGGGCCAAGGTTAAGCGAAGCCTTTCTGAGATTAAAATAATGTCTGTTAATTATTAGTGAGATCTGGGCCAGGCAGCCAGCTTAGCCCCATCAAAGCAGACAGCAGGACGTGCAGCCATGTTGTGTGTGTGAGCTGAGGAGCAGAGATGAAGGAGGGAGGGAGGGAGGGAGGCCATGTTGGAAGATGTAGGAGGTAGGGGACATGAAAGTATGGGTGTGTGTCAGAGCACTGTCCCCTGCTGCACCAGCCAGATAAAGGAAGGTTAGCGCTACAGGTCTCCTAACCACCTCAACACAGTGAGAGGGAGAGAGGGAAGGAGGGAGGGAGAGAGGGAAGGAGGGAGGGAGAGAGGGAAGGAAGGAAGGAGGGAGAGAGGGAAGGAGGGAGGGAGAGAGGGAAGGAGGGAGGGAGAGAGGGAAGGAAGGATGGAGAGAGGGAAGGAAGGATGGAGAGAGGGAAGGAGGGAGGGAGAGAGGGAAGGAGGGATGGAGAGAGGGAAGGAAGGAGGGAGAGAGGGAAGGGGGAGGGAGAGAGGAAAGGAAGGAGAGAGGGAAGGACGGAGGGAGAGAGGGAAGGAAGGAGAGAGAGAAGGAGGGAGGGAGAGAGGGAAGGAGGGAGGGAGCGAGGGAAGGAGGGAGGGAGAGAGGGAAGGACAGAGGGAGCGAGGGAAGGTGGGAGGGATGAAGGGAGGGGGCCAGGCAAAGGGCCAGAGGAGACGCATGAACAAGCCAGCTTACAAACATCTCATCATAACTCAGCCAGAAGAGGCTCTCCGAATGAGTGTCACTTCTTTTTTCCTCTCCTCTCCTCCTCTCCTCCTCTCCCTGAGTCTCATCACAACATGAACATGGGCCCCATCGGTTCCGTTCCCCACTGTCTCCATCACACAGCTCAGCTGCTGATAGACTCTCTCTTTCTGTCTCTCTGTCTCAGCCAACTGCCTGCTGTGTGTCTGTGGGTCCGTCTGCTTCTCTCTGAGTGTCTATCTATCCGTCTGACTGAATTCACAACTTAAGCGTCTCCACAATTCACTGCTAATTCATAAGGTTGTCTCCCCCATTCGTAGTCCAGAACTGCAGGCTGGTCAAGCCCATGCCAGATGGAGTGTCAGACAGACAAAAAGATACAGATTTAATACTAACAGTCTAATACTCATAAGCCAGTCAGTAGATCATCAAATTATAAAGACAGACCGTTACCGACCTGCTGTTTCCATAGCACCTATAATTGTTGACATTTGTGTTGTTGTTGTTTTCCTCCAATTCCGCTAATCCCTCACTGAGCCAGCCTGTCCAAACTGGGGGTGTATAGCCCTGCAGGGGCAGAGGGGCCGGAAGGGTGACGGGGAGAGAGAGAGCGAAGGAGTGCAGGGGCTGATAATGTTGTCACCAGGCAGACAGGCAGGCGTGGGTCCTCTGAAGTGGAGCACCATTCTCCCTGTGGCCTTTGGAGCGACATGCAGGCAGGGCTGAGCCAGGCTGGGCCAGGCTGGGCCTTTGGAGCGACATGCAGGCCGGGCTGAGCCAGGCTGGGCCTTTGGAGCGACATGCAGGCCGGGCTGAGCCAGGCTGGGCCGGGGCAGCTATCAGTCATTAATGGAGCCCTGACGAGGGTTGTAATGAGGAGATGTCAGATAGTAGGGCATGGGGAAAGAGAGGGAGCGAGAGAGAGAAGGAGAGAGAGCAGAGCCTGAGGAGAGGAGGTGGTGAGTAAGAGGAGAGGAGGGGAACCCAGTCCGCTTTAGTGTAATATGTATTGGCAGGTGTCGCTCCGCCTAATTTCACGCCTCTGTGAGCCAATGTGCACCCAGACGATCGCCAGTTCCAGGCTCGTTCTCTCTCGCTCTCTCGCTCTCTCGCTCTCTCTCTGAATGTATGACTTCACATGCATGTGTTTCTTTGAACCTTCCACATGACTCTGAATGTGTATGTGAACTTGAGAGACCGTGACTGCAATGTACATGGTAGAGGGGAAAATGTGAGGCATAAGCACAAAATACAGCCATAGTGACAGTTAAGACAGTTAAGGAACCAGAGGGTCCCACCCCCTCCATCTGGCCTCACCAACACACATACACACACACTGATGATGTGTAGTGATGTTGGTTCTCTTATTACAGGGGGGGTTCCAGGAATCTTCGGGGTACAACTTACAGAAACATCCCCCAGCAGCAAAGAAGGAAATTACTTCTGATGCAGGATGCCCTTCCTGTCCACTTGTGCTCCGGACCCTCCACCCTCCTCCGCCCGCTGCCCCCCTGTAGCCTGCTGCGTTTGTGTAGGGAAGATTAAGCTGCTCTGACGACGCTGTGTTTACAAATATGCAGGCAGAGAAACAGGCCAAGCGGTGCTGAATAGGAATAGAATACAAATTGCTTTTTTATCTCTCCCAGGGCCAGGGCAAGAGAAAATGTGTTTGCGATTGTTGCTCCTCCGCCTGTGAAGGATAAAGCCTCAGCACTGGGTTTGGACTCGCTGTTAGCATTCATCCTAGCCTCTCTCCTTCTCTCTTTCTCTCCCTCTTCTCACACTCTCCTCTCCTCCATCTCTTCTTCTTCTCCTCCTCCTGGTCTCCACACTCTCTCCCTCCCTTGCTGTTTCCTTGGTAATCAACTCTCCTCCTCTCCTCCTTTCCTCTCATGTCTCCCCAACGTTCAATCTTCCTGCTTCTATATGTGTGCTCCCTCCATCTCCCTCGCTCCCTCAATCATTTTCTTCACCCTCTCCCCCTTCCTGATTCTATAAGCTGAGCCTCCTGTACTCTTTCCTCTCCCTCTACTGTATATGTCTCCCTATCTCCTCCTTTTCTCTCTTTTACTCTCTATCTCCCTCCCTCCCTCCCTCTCACCCTCCTCTCCTCCTCTCTCTGTAGGCCTTGCTATGATTTACAGTCTCTCCCAGCCCCTCCTCGCTCACACAGGAGCTATTGGAAATATAGAGTGCCTATAGATCATGGTGGGGGGTGTGGGAGGGGTGTAAAGTCTGTGAGTGTGTACTAATCACTCCTAACAGAACTGTGCAGCATTACAAATTTGGGCTCTCTCTTACAATTAGGCAACAGGGATTGCAGCGCAACTGCAATGGAACGGAGGTGGGAGGCTGTGATGTCACAGGGCTGTGATGTCATCGGTGTGTGTGTGTTTGAGGGGAACAGAGCAGAGGGCTGCTGGCTCTACTCTCATTCATTCAGAGGACATTCTCTCTCCCTTTTTCTTTTTCACACAGTGACACTTTTATCCTTACCTCAGCTCTCACAGGGAAGGTTAATGGCCGGTCACACAGACTCAAACAATGTCATTTATGTTTATTAAGCAGTGAGCAGACTCCTGAACTGACTTAATGTATGCCTTATTCCTTGACATCTGATTTGAAAATGGAGGGCGAGGCTTCATTCATTATGTGGTGACGATGAGCTCAGCTAATTTAGCCAATGTCGTGGAAAGCACTTAAAACACCAGACTTACATTTCCCAGGGGAACTGAGCTTTTTTGCATAGCAGATCTACAAGTTCTTCTTTCCCTCCGTGAGCGTACTAGATAGGCTGTGAGATCAAAGGTGGATCCATATACATGTAGTAGGGTATAGATATTCCATTGGCTCTCTTCCAGCACTTGCATTTGGGTCTGACTAAGCACTATAACCATGGAGTTTAGAGACCAATAAGTCTTCTCCTTTGACTCAGCTGTTTCCACCCGCCAGCCAAGGACAGCTCAGAGTTGACCCTTGACCCATTGCATTTTAACCACAGAGGCTGCGTCCCAAATGGCACCCTATTCCCTATGTAGCCCTATGGGCCCTGGTCAAATGTAGTGCACTGGATATGGAATATGGTGCCTTTTGGGACACCGCCAGGATGACACCCTGATTGCCTTAATGCATTACCCTCTTTAATGGAATGAAGCTTCCAGTCATGGATGATAGCCTTGGACTCTAGCCTTCTAATACAAACAAATACTCATTAATCCTTTAGGCTCAAGGCATTTTAACATTCTGGACAGGCAATCTAGAGGTCAGCCTAGAGGTAGGCGATAAGGAAGAGGCTGTTTGGGTCCTGTGATAATGGTCATGTACCATAATACATGCCATCTACATACAGTACATACCCTCTCAGCATGCACTTACCTACATACATGATGTGTACTTAACTATTATCCACTTATCTAGACTAAAGCTATTCAGCCTTACTTAGTGGCACAACAGTGGTCCTGTATAATGTCACAATACTGTATGTCACTCTGAGGACAAACACACACGCACACATAGTCACAGTCACTGGTGCATTTCCCTATGGCACTTACCACTAGGCCAGTAGGAAATCAGGTAGTGGAATAGAGTTTCAGAGAAAAGGGAAGATGATTAGGACAATGAGGAGTACGAAGCTGGAGAGAAAGGGCTGGTTTATTAGTGCTACTATGTCGGCCTCCCTCCACACAGTCAGCCAGTGTGCAGTCTGTGAGGCATCAGGAGCTGACAGCAGAGCAGAGGAGGACTACTGCTCTAACAGTTTACTGCTCAAAGGATGTGTTCTCTGTATGTAGGCTGACATTAATGTGCTACTGATTGCCGTCATAGGCTGCATGGGGTCAAGGACGGCCTTCTGAAAGAGCCCTCTTGTTAAGAAACACACAGAGAGACAGAGTTACAGAGAGAGAGAGAGCGTCACAGAGCTTTGCTGTGGAGGTAAATACAACAGTCATGATGTAAGGAGTTTCAACAGAGTTATTTTTTCTTTATGTAAGCTGCCACCTCTTGATTTCTTCCAACAACTCAACAACAGAATAAATAAGGGAGTTGACGTGCAAGGTTCAAGGGTCCTCTCAGAAAGACTTTAAGGAAACCTACGTACAACAGTCAAAACAGTCAATCTAAGTTGGTTGGTTCTGTTGTAGAAGAGCACTCTATAAAAGCTATGCAGTATGTGTGTATGTATGTATGTATGTATAAAAGGGGTGTAATTGGTCGTGGGAAGCCAGTCTCTAACTCAGAGATGGAGGATAGGGTGTAGCTAGTATAAGGATGTACATTTACCTCTATCAACATCTCTCCTAGTGATACCAGGGGACCGATCAATGAAAGGCACACACTCACACACACAAGTGTGCATACATACTCTCTCTCTCGCTCGCTCGCTCGCTCACTCTCACTCACTCACTCACTCACTCACTCACTCACTCACTCACTCACTCTCTCTGTCTTTCTCTCGCTCGCTCTCGCTCACTCACTCTCACTCACTCACTCTCACTCACTCACTCACTCACTCACTCACTCACTCACTCACTCACTCACTCACTCACTCACTCACTCACTCACTCACTCACTCTCTGTCTTTCTCTCTCTCTCAAAGACACACATAAGGTTTTTCTTTTTACTGTCACTGCTTTCCCTCTGGGATCATCAACTCAGATGATGAATTTGACATACGGCCGGTCTCCGCTGTGACGTGGTCCATTTCCGTGTGTGTGAGAGAGTGTGCTTGTCTCTGTGTATGTGTGCCTCAGCACGTGTGTGTGTTTGTGGTGTGTCTGTGTGTTTGCCTGCGTGTGTATATGCGTTTGTGTGTCCATGTGTGTGTGTCAGCAAGTGTGTGTCCTGTTTGGTGGCATGTGTGCCGTAGGCCCCATGCCTTCCATCCCATTAGCTGCGGCTCAGCCCCACACATCCCCTGCCTGTGTGTGTCTGCTTTAACCTTGGCCAGTGGGCTGGAGGAGAGGGAGAGTAATTTGAACCTTAAAAACCTGCTGATTAAAGCTAGTTTGGTGGAATTCGATTCCACTTAATGCCTTTGGCCCTGAGCCCGGCCGCTTGGCATTAGCATCAACAGACACTGTGTCTTCAGTCAGGGAGACAGACGTGCACAGGCTCGCCCGCACCCTCCTCCTCCCTTCCCCGCACCTCTTTCTCTCTCTATCTCTCTCTCTCTCTCTCTCTCTCTCTCTCTCTCTCTCTCTCTCTCTCTCTCTCTCTCTCTCTCTCTCTCTCTCTCTCTTCTCTCTCTCTCTTTCTCTCTCTCTCTCTCACTCTCTGCTGCTCACTCTCTCCTCTTCTCTTTCTCTGTCCCACATTCCCTATAACTCTTGTCATCTTCATCTCCTTCCATACTCACCATGACAAACGTGTGAATTTAATTTATACAAATTGCAATTTTTTTTATTATCCAAGGTCAAGGTCAAGGTCATATCAAAAGAAAAAACTACTCGTTTTTTTTAAATCCTGCTCTCTCCTTTTCATCTCTCTATCTTCCTCCCCCCTCGCCCCCTCCCGCCTCGCCACCTCACCCCTTGCCCCCTCTCTCCCTAGCTCTCTCTCTCTCTCTCTGTTGAGATTTTTTATAACATTTTTATATCCAACCCGGGCTTGCCAATTCATTTAGTCGTCCAATAAGTTATGACTGATTTAGGCCTAGAAGCAGGGCCTAGTGTATCTATTCGAGAGGAATGTGGAGATAAATCTAATCCCTTTTTAATTCATAATCTATAATGCCTTATCAATTGCTGCTTAAATTTTCAAGTGTATTGATAGCTAGCAATACAGTAGCCTCAGGAGAGTCTTTGTTAGAAATGAAAGTACGCAATTTAGTCTCAGTAATGTTTTCCATAGTTGTACTTAAGGTATACAGACAATATTGTAGCTAGCATTCTGATATACTGTAGTGGTGTATTCCTTTCCCAACGCCAACATGTGGAGACAGATATAGTGGGCAGTCTGGGCACTCAGCCAGACACACAGACACTTCAGCTAATTAGATTCTGGCCAAACGATAGAGCATATCTGGCAGTAACACAGAACGAACACAAGTGAAACAGCACAGCATTACAGTATTGGTGAAAATGAGCTCATCGTCCTAACTAGAAGTGGCACTTTCACTGGTGACTCATCCTATCATGTCTGTACTGGGCCCAGGGGTTTTTAGCTGATCAATAGTCATCATGGATGCTGTCAATGGGAAGGGCCTGGCTGAATCCTGCATGCTCTATGAATCTCTATTGAGTGTGGGTTGGATTGTTTGTTCGGATAGGGTAGGTCTTGATATTAGAGTCTTATTGACTGCTGCCTGCATGTTGCTCTATTTGTGCTGTGGAGCCCCAGGCTGAATCACCTGCCCCCAGGCATGCATACACACACACTGTGATACACACATGCATGCACGCACACAAATACACAGAGGCATACGCACACACACATACACTGAGCCTTACACACACACACATCACACACACAAACACTGCATCCAGCCCTGCTGCTAGCTGATACCTGGCTCCAGTAATAAAGCGGTTAGAGTGGAGTGGTTTGAGGTGCTGGATGGCCATGTTAACAACTGTGTAGAAGCAGGAGGCAGCAGGTCACTCAATACAGGATAGACAGGACAAATACAGGCTGTATCACACACACACACAGGAGATATCTGAGAGCTCATACTGGTCTGGGAAATGGAAGAAGACTAACATGAAGACTAACATGAATCAATGGCAGAGCAGCCTATACAAAAGAAGGTTGAGACAGGGAGGAGGGGGAGGAGGGAAGGAGGGGATATATACTGTACAGGAAGGACAGAAGGAAGGAGAGCAAAGGTGAAAGAGGGAATATAAAGAAGAAATAGCAGAGTGGAGGAGAGAGTTGCTATACAGTACAGTAAGGGGGAAAAGACAGGTGAAGCGAGGGAATAGAGAGAGTATAGGCCTAATGATTCCAGGGCTGGCTGAGGGTGCCAAACTGTCAGACAGACATATAGATAGACGCATGGCAGGGCTCAGTAAGACTGCTGTCGTCACGCCGTGGAAAACAGCAAATTGGCAACATAAATAAGGTGTCACAGTCTGATTAAGAGATGCCTTCACAGTTCACACATCATTATGATCTAATGACAGTTTCCCCTTTTCCTTACTCTATCTCTCTCTCTATCTCTCTATTCCTCTCTCTATATCTCTCTCTATCTCTCTCTCTCTCTCACTATCTCTCTCACTCTATCTCAAACTCTCTTTATCTCGCTCTCTCACTCTATCTCGATCTCTTTATCTCGCTCTCTGTCTCTGTCTCTATCGCTATAGCTCTCTCTCTCTCTCTCTCTCTCTCTCTCTCTCTCTCTCTCTCTCTCTCTCTCTCTCTCTCTCTCTCTCTCTCTCTCTCTGCCAGCCTTGCCCCGCTCCTCTTCTTGCCGTTCCTCGCCTCACGTCTCTCGTCCTCCATGATGGATGGGACTGAGTGTCACGTTGCCTGGGCGACAGGCGGGGACAGGAACCTGGGCTGTCAGACCAGGTGACGGCTGGTGGCCCTGCTGGCTGTTATGTCTGAGTGCTTTATTTAAGCCTTCTCTGGTCTGGTCTGGACTGCTCTGCTCTGGTCTGCTCTGGTCTGGTCTGGACTGCTCTGGTCTGCTCTTGTATGGTCTGGACTGCTCTGGTCTGGTCTGGACTGCTCTGGTCTGCTCTGGTCTGGTCTGGTCTGGTCTGGACTGGGGAGCTGGGTGTGTGTCTGGTTGCGTTCCAAATGGCACCATATTCCCTATATGGGCCCTGGTCAAAAGTAGTACACTATAAGGAACAGGGTGCCATTTGGGATGCACCCTCTGTCTGTCTGGGACCCATTGGTCCTCATTGAACTCTGCCCCCTCCTCTCCTCCGACTCTGCCCACGATGGAGGGGACATGTTCAGGGCAGGGAGCAATGCCACCTCATTCGACCAGGTGACCGTTCTGTTGCCATTGTGGTGTTCCTTTGATTGACACCTCCCAAATGAATTTGCTGCATCAGTGTTTGACTTTGGAGGACGTCCGGGGCTGTAACTCTTATTGTGTCCTGAGTACAATGACACGGGGTGAATACATTATGGCCACAGTGCTTGTAAATGATTTTTATTCAGTGCTGTGTTATATCCTGTTCTATCATTACTCTGTTGCACCTTCAATACAAAGTATCAATCATCTGCGAGTGAGTGTCAGGAGAGAGTTTTTCTGAGTGTGTGTGTGTGTGTGTTCGGTATGTGTATTTGTCTGCATGTGCGTGTGCATGTGTGCTTGCGTGTCACTATGTGTGTGCGTGTGTAATTCCGGTTGAATTGCTGGCCCAGTGATGTGCTGTCATCTGTCACAGCCCAAAGACAGCAAATAATGCCTCTGCTGCTGTCACTTTGTCACCAAGCCACTCAGCCTGGAGAGAGAATCACAAACACTGGTAAATGATATGGGTCTTGTATTACTGATAAGCACTTGGAGTGTGCTGAGCTCTATGTCTATGGGCGTGCTTTGTCTGACAGTGTATGTGTGGCTATTGTGAATGAGTGTCAGTGTGTGCATGTATGCGTACATGTATGTGTGACTATAACTGTGTGCCTATAACTGTGTGACTATAACTGTGTGACTATAACTGTGTGCATATAACTGTGACTATAACTGTGTGACTATAACTGTGTGACTATAACTGTGTGCCTATAACTGTGTGACTATAACTGTGACTATAACTGTGTGACTATAACTGTGTGCCTATAACTGTGTGACTATAACTGTGTGACTATAACTGTGTGACTATAACTGTAGGCTGCATGGTGGTAGTGGGAGGAGGAATCTGTCCATTGCCAGACAGGAGTAATGGATGACAGAGCAGTGAGAGTGGGTGGAAGTATACGTCCTATTCCAGACGGCAGTAATAGATGACAGAGCAGTGGTAGTGGGTGGAGGTATACGTTCCATTGCAGACAGAAGTACTGGATGATGTTACAGTGTAACAATGAGACCAGATGGAAGTCCACATCACATGTCACATGGTGCTCTATAGCGCTGGTATTATCACTAAATGGGTGCTTTGTGTTGTAGACAATGGAACACCTGGAGAGTATTTGATCTATTTTATCATTCTTGTCTATGTGTGTTTGCTCATGTGAGTGTGTATCTATGTGTCTATGTGTGTGGTGTGTGTGTGCTCATTACTGTGTGTGTTTATGCATATGTTAAGATGTGTGATGGCCTTTTCATACCCAGCCTGGTCTCTGAGGCAGTGCTGTGGTACATTGGTATAATTAATCAGACTGTTTGATGTTTGCAAATGAGTATTTATCCAGACTCAGTTCCTCTGCAGGCCCTGCTCTTTATAACTAGTGTTTAGTTTAACAAGACCAAAATATACAGTGGGGAAAAAAAGTATTTAGTCAGCCACCAATTGTGCAAGTTCTCCCACTTAAAAAGATTAGAGAGGCCTGTAATTTTCATCATAGGTACACATCAACTATGACAGACAAATTGAGAAAAAAAATCCAGAAAATCACATTGTAGGATTTTTAATGAACTTATTTGCAAATTATGGTGGAAAATAAGTATTTGGTCACCTACAAACAAGCAAGATTTCTGGCTCTCACAGAGCTGTAACTTCTTCTTTAAGAGGCTCCTCTGTCCTCCACTCGTTACCTGTATTAATGGCACCTGTTTGAACTTGTTATCAGTATAAAAGACACCTGTCCACAACCTCAAACAGTCACACTCCAAACTCCACTATGGCCAAGACCAAAGAGCTGTCAAAGGACACCAGAAATAAAATTGTAGACCTGCACCAGGCTGGGAAGACTTAATCTGCAATAGGTAAGCAGCTTGGTTTGAAGAAATCAACTGTGGGAGCAATTATTAGGAAATGGAAGACCTACAAGACCACTGATAATCTCCCTCGATCTGGGGCTCCACGCAAGATCTCACCCCGTGGGGTCAAAATGATCACAAGAACGGTGAGCAAAAATCCCAGAACCACACGGGGGGACCTACTGAATGACCTGCAGAGAGCTGGGACCAAAGTAACAAAGCCTACCATCAGTAACACACTACGCCGCCAGGGACTCAAATCCTGCAGTTTTTTATTTTTATTTTATTTCACCTTTATTTAACCAGGTAAGCCAGTTGAGAACAGGTTCTCATTTACAACTGCGACCTGGCCAAGACAAAGCAAAGTAGTGCAACAAAAACAACACAGAGTTACATATGGGGTAAAAAAAAACATAAAGTCAGAAATACAACAGAAAATATATATACAGTGTGTGCAAATGTAGCAAGTTATGGAGGTAAGGCAATAAATAGGCTATAGTGCAGAATAATTACAATAGTATTAACACTGGAATGCTAGATGTGCAAGAGATTATGTGCAAATAGAGATACTGGGGTGCAAAAGAGCAAGTTAAATAACAATATAGGGATGAGGTAGTTGGGTGGGCTAATTTCAGATGGGCTGTGTACAGGTGCAGTGATCGGTAAGGTGCTCTGACAACTGATGCTTAAAGTTATTGAGGGAGATAAGAGTCTCCAGCTTCAGAGATTTTTGCAATTCGTTCCAGTCATTGGCAGCAGAGAACTGGAAGGAATGGCGGCCAAAGGAGGTGTTGGCTTTGGGAATGACCAGTGAGATATACCTGCTGGAGCGCAGACTACGGGTGGGTGCTGCTATGGTGACCAATGAGCTAAGATAAGGCGGGGATTTGCCTAGCAGTGATCTATAGATGGCCTGGAGCCAGTGGGTTTGACGACGAACATGTAGTGAGGACCAGCCAACAAGAGCGTACAGGTCACAGTGGTGGGTAGTGTATGGGGCTTTGGAGACAAAACGGATGGCACTGTGATAGACTACATCCAATTTGCTGAGTAGAGTGTTGGAGGCTATTTTATAAATGACATCGCCGAAGTCAAGGATCGGTAGGATAGTCAGTTTTACGAGGGCATGTTTGGCAGCATGAGTGAAGGAGGCTTTGTTGCGAAATAGGAAGCCGATTCTAGATTTAACTTTGGATTGGAGATTCTTTATGTGAGTCTGGAAGTTGAGTTTACAGTCTAACCAGACACCTAGATATTTGTAGTTGTCCACATACTCTAGGTCAGACCCGTCGAGAGTGGTGATTCTAGTCGGGTGGGCGGGTGCTAGCAGCGTTCGATTGAAAAGCATGCATTTAGTTTTACTAGTGTTTAAGAGCAGTTGAAGGCTACTGAAGGATTGTTGTATGGCATTGAAGCTCGTTTGGAGGTTTGTTAACACAGTGTCCAATGAAGGGCCAGATGTATACAAAATGGTGTCGTCTGCGTAGAGGTGGATCTGAGAGTCACCAGCAGCAAGAGCGACATCATTGATATACACGGAGAAAAGTGTCGGCCCAAGAATTAAACCCTGTGGCACCCCCATAGAGACTGCCATAGGTCCAGACAACAGGCCCTCCGATTTGACACACTGAACTCTATCTGAGAAGTAGTTGGTGAACCAGGCGAGGCAGTCATTTGAGAAACCAAGGCTATTTAGTCTGCCAATAAGAATGCGGTGCCAGACGTGTCCCCCTGCTTAAGCCAGTACATGTCCAGGCCCGTCTGAAGTTTGCTAGAGTGCATTTGGATGATCCAGAAGAGGATTGGGAGAATGTCATATGGTCAGATAAAACCAAAATATAACTTTTTTGTAAAAACTCAACTTGTCGTGTTTGGAGGACAAAGAATGCTGAGTTGCATCCAAAGAACACCATACCTACTGTGAAGCATGGGGGTGGAAACATCATGCTTTGGGGCTGTTTTTCTGCAAAGGGACCAGGACGACTGATCCGTGTAAAGGAAAGAATGAATGGGGCCATGTATCGTGAGATTTTGAGTGAAAACCTCCTTCCATCAGCAAGGGCATTGAAGATGAAACGTGGCTGGGTCTTTCAGCATGACAATGATCCCAAACACACCGCCCGGGCAACGAAGGAGTGGCTTCGTAAGAAGCATTTCAAGGTCCTGGAGTGGCCTAGCCAGTCTCCAGATCTCAACCCCATAGAAAATCTTTGGAGGGAGTTGAAAGTCCGTGTTGCCCAGCGACAGCCCCAAAACATCACTGCTCTAGAGGAGATCTGCATGGAGGAATGGGCCAAAATACCAGCAACAGTGTGTGAAAACCTTGTGAAGACTTACAGAAAATTTTTGACCTGTGTCATTGCCAACAAAGGGTATATAACAAAGTATTGAGAAACTTTTGTTATTGACCAAATATTTATTTTCCACCATTATTTGCAAATAAATTCATTAAAAATACTACAATGTGATTTTCTGGAATTTTTTTCTCATTTTGTCTGTCATAGTTGACGTGTACCTATGATGAAAATTACAGGCCTCTCTCATCTTTTTAAGTGGGAGAACTTGCACAATTGGTGGCTGACTAAATACTTTTTTCCCCCACAGTGCCTTGCAAAAGTATTCAACCCACTTGCCGTTTTTCCTATTTCGTTGCATTACAACCTGTGATTTAAATAGATTTTTATTTGGATTTTATGTAATGGACATAAACAAAATAGTCAAAATTGGTGAAGTGAAATGAAAAAATAACTTGTTTCAAAAAATTCTAAAAAATAAATTACAGAAAAGTGGTGCGTGCATATGTATTCACCTCCTTTGCTATGAAGCCCCTAAATAAGATCTGGTGCAACCAATTACCTTCAGAAGTCACATAATTAGTTAAATAAAGTCCACCTGTGTGCAATCTAAGTGATCTGTCACATGATCTCAGTATATATACACCTGTTCTGAAAGGCCCCAGAGTCTGCAACACCTAAGCATGGGGCACCACCAAGCAAGCGGCACCATGAAGACCAAGTAGCTCTCCAAATAGGTCAGGGACAAAGTTGTGGAGAAGTACAGATCAGGGTTGGGTTATAAAAAAATATCAGAAACTTTGAACATCCCACGGAGCACCATTAAATCCATTATTTAAAAAATTGAAAGAATATGGCACCACAACAAACCTGCCAAGAGAGGGCCGCCCACCAAAACTCACGGACCGGGCTAGGAGAGCATTAATCAGAGTGGCAACAAAGAGACCAAAGATAACCCTGAAGGAGCTGCAAAGCTCCACAGCGGAGATTGGAGTATCTGTCCATAGGACCACTGTCACGACTTCCGCCAAGGCTGCCTCCCCTCCTTGTTCGGGCAGGTTTGGGCGTTCGTCGTCACCGGCTTACTAGCTACTGCCGATCCCATTCTCATCACTCCACTTGTCATGTCTTGTCTTGTCAATCACACACACCTGGTGCTCATTCCCCTAATTAGTATGTGTATAAGTGTCCCCTCTGTTCCTCTTGTCTTTGTGAGTGATTGTTTATTGTGAGAGCGAGTAGCTCGGTTGAGCTACTCTTCTATTTGTACTTGCCAAGGTGGAATATTTTCCCTTGTATTAGTTTCGTTTTCACGCTGGGAGCATTTGATTTATGTAAACAGAATAAACTCTGGACTTTTACCTCCTGCGCCTGACTCCTTCATTCACACCTCGTCACAACCACTTTAAGCCTTATACTCCACAGAGCTGTGCTTTACGGAAGAGTGGCCAGAAAAAAAGCCATTGCTTAAAGAAAAAAATAAGCAAACACGTTTGGTGTTCGCCAAAAGGCATGTGGGAGACTCCCCAAACATATGGAAGAAGGTACTCTGGTCAGATGAGACAAAAATGTAGCTTTATGGCCATCAAGGAAAATGCTATGTCTGGCGCAAACCCAACACCTCTCATCACCCCGAGAACACCATCCCCACAGTGAAGCATGGTGGTGGCAGCATCATGCTGTGGGGATGTTTTTCATCGGCAGGGACTGGGAAACTGGTCAGAATTGAAGAAATGATGGATGCCGCTAAATATAGGGAAATTCTTGAGAGAAACCTGTTTCAGTCTTCCAGAGATTTGAGACTGGGACGGCGGTTCACCTTCCAGCAGGACAATGACCCTAAGCATACTGCTAAAGCAACACTCGAGTGGTTTAAGGGGAAACATTTAAATGTCTTGGAATGGCCTAGTCAAAGCCCAGACCTCAATCCAATTGAGAATCTGTGGTATGACTTAAAGATTGCTGTACACCAGCGGAACCCATCCAACTTGAAGGAGCTGGAGCAGTTTTGCCTTGAAGAATGGGCAAAAATCCCAGTGGCTAGATGTGCCAAGCTTATAGAGACATACCCCAAGAGACTTGCAGCTGTAATTGCTGCAAAAGGTGGCTCTACAAAGTATTGACTTTGGGGGGGTGAATAGTTATGCACGCTGAAGTTTTCTGTATTTCTGTCTTATTTCTTGTTTGTTTCACAATCAAAAATATTTTGCATCTTCAAAGTGGTAGGCATGTTGTGTAAATCAAATGATACAAACCCCCAAAAAATCAATTTTAATTCCAGGTTGTAAGGCAACAAAATAGGAAAAATGCCAAGGGGGGTGAATACTTTCGCAAGCCACTGTACGCACACACACCTGCACACACACACACAGTCACACACACACAGTCACACACACACACAGTCACACACACACACAGTCAGACACACACACACACACACAGTCACACACACACACAGTCACACACACACACAGTCACACATTCACTCAATCACTCACAATACCTCCTCTCTACCACCTCCTACCCATTCAGATATACACGGCCCCGGGAAACACTGTTTACCTTATTGAACACTAGTGAATAATGTGTGTGTGTGTGTGTGTGTGTGTGTGTGTGTGTGTGTGGTATCAGGCTGCCATGCAGTAAACCACTCCAGCTCCTCTTCCTTTCTAAATAAACAGACTATCCCAGAGTGGCTTGGAGAACAAGAGGCTGAAACAAACCCTAGACCTTTGTGTGATTGATTTATTCCTCAAAGAGCCAAGCAAACCCCTTGTCTTAAGAGCAATCCACTACTACTCTGTTCACATCACAAATATTGCATTACACAGTATATTTCCCCACTGCCAGCCAGAGTCAGTGTGAGGCTGTAACAGGACTAGCTGTAGCCGTAAACAAGCAAACGACTAGGCCTCTCTGAGTAGGGCGGCTTCCAAAATGGTACACTATTCCCTATAGGCCTATAGTGAACTACCTTAGGACAGAACCCATAGGATTCAGAGTTTAGTATGAGGAGGTGGAGGAGCATTGGGAGGGTTTTGGAATAAGTGGAGCGAGGCTGCTGCCCCAGCTCTAGCCCAAGTGTTGTATTGTTGTGCTGCTGTAGCTGTAGGCTTGTGTCCCAGATGTCACCTTATTCCCTATATAGTGCACAATTTTTGATCTGGGTTCTGGTGAAAAATGTCTGGTGGCCCCTCTGCCTCTCTATGCCAGATACTAGTAGGGAGGCGTTATCAGCCCTGGCTGTGGCTGTGCTCCGGCTCTCTCTCTCTCTCTCTCCAAGGGAACGAGCCCCCAGGCACTGTATTATCTGTTTACGATAAGGATATTAATAAATGCCGTGCTTTAGTAACGCTACGTAGCGCCGGGCCCTGGCCCTGCAGGGGGTGAGGGGAGGGAAGGGGGATGTAGGAGCACCTGAATCATCCTGTCAGGAGACCTCTCCAGGCGAGAGGGGGGTTATGGCATGAGGGGGAGTCTTATGGTTATGTTCAGGGAGAGAGTGAGAGAGAGAGAGGGAGAGGAGAAAGAGAATGGAACGAGGGGTAGAGAGAGCGATAGGGGGGTGAGGAGGTATTAACCCATTCAACCTTACCAGTGTTCATAGCAGCTTGTCCCAGGTCACCACTACCTTTGTTCTGAAGACAATGGCCTGTGTGTGGGATCAGGGGTTAGAGGTCAGGGGTCGGGAGTCAGTGGGGGTGGAGGTTAGTCTATTGTGTTGTGTTACACTGCACTGTAACTATACTATAACTGCTGTTCTGTCTCTGTGTTTCTCCCTCTGCAGTGTCTGTATGGCTGTTACGTCCACTCCTCCATCATCCCCACTTTCCACCGCAGGTGCTACTGGCTGCTCCAGGTAAGAGACTCCCTCCCTCCTCTGCACACATGTACACATAACAGCCTTCCTCGCTCCTCTACTCCTACACAGGTCAACTCCCCAGATTTTCTCCCACTGTCTGAATGGGTAGGAGGAGCATTTCTTCCTTTCTGACACACAGCAGATAGAAAGATACCACACAATGTTCCCTCCTTCTCTCTCCCTCCTTCTCTCTCCCTCCTCTCTCCCTCCTTCTCTCTCCCTCCTTCTCTCTCCCTCTTTCTCTCTCCCTCCTTCTCTCTCCCTCCTTCTCTCTCCCTCTTTCTCTCTCCCTCCTCTCTCCCTCTTTCTCTCTCCCTCCTTCTCTCTCCCTCTTTCTCTCTCCCTCTTTCTCTCTCCCTCCTTCTCTCTCCCTCTTTCTTTCTCCCTCCTTCTCTCTCCCTCCTACTCTCTCCCTCCTTCTCTCTCCCTCCTTCTCTCTCCCTCTTTCTCTCTCCCTCCTTCTCTCTCCCTCCTTCTCTCTCCCTCCTTCTCTCTCCCTCTTTCTCTCTCCCTCCTTCTCTCTCCCTCTTTCTCTCTCCCTCTTTCTCTCTCCCTCCTTCTCTCTCCCTCTTTCTCTCTCCCTCTTTCTCTCTCCCTCTTTCTCTCTCCCTCCCCCTTTCTTTGCTTATTTACCCCAGTCACTTCACTGGGAACATCCACCACCCGACCCAATGTCCAACAGAAGCAGAGTCTGCTAAAATACGTGTGCCACTTCTGACACACACACACACACACACACAAACACACAAACATACACGTGTCATCTCTAGTGGAACAGGCTGTAAAGCAGCAGTAGTGGAGCTCATAGTACAGTGGATAGAATGCCTCCCCAAGCCCACAGCCCTACAGTGGATAGAATGCCTCCCCAAACCCACAGCCCTACAGTGGATATAATGCCTCCCCAAGCCCACAACCTTACAGTGGATAGAATGCCTCCCCAAGCCCATAGCCTTACAGTGGATAGAATGCCTCCCCAAGCCCACAGCCTTACAGTGGATAGAATGCCTCCCCAAGCCCACAGCCTTACAGTGGATATAATGCCTCCCCAAGCCCACAGATGCGCTCTAGTCCTTTGATCTAGTTCTATTTGACACCTGTTAGGGGAACATCTTTTGTTATTTTCCTGAAGTCATTGTGTCCCCACCCTCCACCCCCCATCCACCCCTCCTTCACCCCTCCCCCCTTCCACACCTCCTCCCTCCACCCCCTTGTTCTCTTCTCTGTTCAGAGTTGTTTAGCAGCTCCTTCAAGTCTAATTCAGGCCTAATGGAGCCGGGCAGGCAGGCCAGGCAGATTATACATCATCCTGGTACCTTACCGCCTGCCTGTCTGCCTGCCTGCTAGACAGATCAAAGCTAGCCCTGACACTGCACACTGCAGCCTGGCTCTGGGAAACAGACAAACACACACACACATACACACACACACACACAGGCATATACACACACACACATAGAGGGTGTCACACTACGTAAGATGTCTCACTTTCAGAAAGCACAGCACTTCTCTTCACCTCGGTCTCAGGACACACATACACCTGTCAAAGATGGAGGGGCTCACTCACTTAGCCACTCGCTCCTCCACAGCTCAACAGCTTATGAAGCCAGTGTATGTATACTCCAGCCTGGCCTGCTCACCTCACCTCACCCAGGGCTCTCCTCTCTTCTCCGCTGAGCTCAGCTCTGGATGACTCAGGTGTACTCAGACCCTTGCTATCCAGCTAACAGAAAGTCTGTGTCCCAAATGGCACCCTATTCCGTATATCATCCACCTCTTTTGGGCCCTGGTCAAAAGTAGTACACGATAAAGGAAATGGGCTGCCATTTGGGAAGCAGCCAAATTCTCTCTCACACTCTATCACTGAGCTTTAACAAGCTACAGTAGGCTGTACGCTGCTCAACAGTAACTGACAACAGAAACTCCAGAATATTTTTTGGGGTCATCTGCTTTGAGGTAGAACTCAAAGGTACTTCAGATTGAGATCTCAGTGCCTGCTATCTTATTAAAGAACTGAACTCTGACCTCTTTCATGTCTCTCAAAGCCCTCACTACTCCTGTCTCCATAGGCCTCTCACAATGCTCATGTGCAGTCCTAGGTCAACTCAGGCCAATGCAGTCTGACTCACCCTGGTCCTATGTCCCAGACGTATCCTGACTACCCTGTTTTTTTGGTCTGGTTCCTCCTGTCCCTGTTTGGCCCTGTGTTAAGCTGTGTTACCCTGTGTACCCTGTGTTATTCTGTGTTACCCTGTGTTTGCTGTGTCTGTATGAGCTGTGCTGTGCAGCAGTAGTCTGTCAACAGGAGAGCAGCACTGAGCTTAGGCTGTGGAAGGACGGGAGACTGGAGGGGTAGCTCTCTCTGCTCCCTGAGGCTGTGGAGGGCCTGGAGACTGGAGGGGTAGCTCTCTCTGCTCCCTGAGGCTGTGGAAGGACGGGAGACTGGAGGGGTAGCTCTCTCTGCTCCCTGAGGCTGTGGAAGGACGGGAGACTGGAGGGGTAGCTCTCTCTGCTCCCTGAGGCTGTGGAAGGACGGGAGACTGGAGGGGTAGCTCTCTCTGCTCCCTGAGGCTGTGGAAGGACGGGAGACTGGAGGGGTAGCTCTCTCTGCTCCCTGAGGCTGTGGAAGGACGGGAGACTGGAGGGGTAGCTCTCTCTGCTCCCTGAGACTGTGGAGGGACTGGAGACTGGAGGGGTACCAGTGAATGACACATGTAAATCAGCAGCAGCCAACAGCCAGCCACACAGCACCACAGAGATGGGGAGAAGAAACAGAGGATGAGAGAGAGAGAGAGAGAGAGAGAGAGAGAGAGAGAGAGAGAGAGAGAGAGAGAGAGAGAGAGAGAGAGAGAGAGAGAGAGAGTTGGGGAGAAGAAACAGAGGATAAGAGCGAGATGTAGTGATGTTTCCCTTGTTTATTTCCCTTTTGTTTATTGTCTATTCCATTTGCTTTGGCAATGTAAACATATGCTTCCCATGCCAATAAAGCCCTTTGAATTAAATTGAATTGAGAGAGAGTTGGGGAGAAGAAAGTGCTGGAGAGACAATAGGAGAAGATGGCTGAGGGGGGATTTGGCCTGTGGGCGTCCGCCTCTTTATCCAGTCTTTACCCAGTCTTTATTGAGAAAGCCTTGGTAATGGGACAGGGGAGAAGAGGAGGTGATGAGAATGGAGACCTGGCCGTGTGTGTGGGGGGGGCTCCTGTTCTCTCCTTTTGTTCTCTTCACCTCTCCGCAATCAGCCCATCCCCGCCACAACCTCTCAGTGGCCTCTCAGTGGCATCAGTGGCATTAGGCATAAAGAGTCTTTGCCATTCCAGCAAACAAGTAATAACTCACTTTTGTTGCCACAATTAAGGGCTGTAAACTGCATCAGAGCTGCAGAGCAGAGTGGCTCACTGTGCAGTCTGTCACTCTGGAAAAAGTTCCAGTCGTTCCAATTGACGTGGCACAAAATAGACATTTGGGGGAATAATGATGTTGAATCAGTGTCATACCTTTGCTTCCTGCCTCCAGACCTAGCTGCACACACACACACACACACACACACACACACACACACACACACACACACACACACACACACACACACACACCTACACACACACACACACACACACACACACACACACACACACACACACACAGACACACACACCTACACATCCTCTCCCCCTTCAGTCCTGGTGGCTCTCCTGATTGATTCAATCTATCCATGTCCCCTTCTCTTGTTTAGTACTAATGGAATGTAGGGTGCCGTGTGCTGGCCCGCGGGGCCACGGAGGTCAGGATAGTTATGATATTAATACGCAGGGGGTCTGAGGGGAAACTTAATTTATCCTGCTGCCTGCCTGCCTGCCTGCCTGCCTGCCTGTCTGTCTGTCTGCCTGTCTGCCACATCCATGGAGAGGGCTGGAGGAGAGGAGAAGGAGAGAGGAGAGAGTGATGTAGAATCAGATAATGAAATGAATGGTGAGGTAGGAGTGGATGCAGAGCTTTCTCTCTCTCTCTCTCTCTCTCTCTCTCTCTCTCTCTCTCTCTCTCTCTCTCCTCTCTCTATCTAGCTTTCTTTTTCTCTCTACTTCTATCTCAAACCAGTGTTTGTATGAGGAGAGGGCCTACTGTTCTCTCATCTTGCTTTCCCTTTACTTTCTCCCCCTTCTCCCTCCCTACCTCCCTCCCTCCCTCTTTACTGTAAGTTCTGTGTAAGTTGGCTGTGTGTGGTAGAGTGGAGTTTGGCTGTGTGTGGTAGAGTGGAGTTTGGCTGTGTGTGGTAGAGTGGAGTTTGGCTGTGTGGAATAGAGTGAAGTTTGGCTGTGTGTGATAGAGTGGAGTTTGGCTGTGTGTGGTAGAGTGGAGTTTGTCTGTGTGGAATAGAGTGAAGTTTGGCTGTGTGTAGTAAAGTGGAGTTTGGCTGTGTGTGATAGAGTGGAGTTTGGCTGTGTGTGATAGAGTGGAGTTTGGCTGTGTGTGATAGAGTGGAGTTTGGCTGTGTGTGATAGAGTGGAGTTTGGCTGTGTGTGGTAGAGTGGAGTTTGGCTGTGTGTAGTAGAGTGGAGTTTGGATGTGTGTAGTAGAGTGCAGTTTGGCTGTGTGTGGTAGAGTGGAGTTTGGCTGTATGTGGTTCAACACACCCCTGGTCGATCACTGTGGAGCAGAGCGTGTGTGAGTTTGTGTGTGTGTGTGTGTTTGTGTGTGTGTGTGTGTTTGTGTGTGTGTGTGTGTTGGCTCCATGGCTGTAGGTCTGTAGCCACAGATGCCTGGAGGCTAAAGCCCCTTCCTAATATTGAGTTGCCCCCCCCCCATCAGAACAACCTCAATTCGTCAGGGCATGGACTCTACAATGTGTTGAAAGTGTTCCACAGGGATGCTGGACAATGTTGACTCCAGTGCTTCCCACAGTTGGGTATAGTTGGCTGGATGTCCTTTGGGTGGTGGACCATTCTTGATACACACGGTAAACTGTTGAGCGTGAAAAACCCAGCAGCGTTGCAGTTCTTAACATTAACCGTTGCGCCTGGCACCTACTACCATACCCCGTTTAAAGGCATTTACGTTTTTTGTCTTGCCCATTCACTGAACGGCACACATAAACAATCCATGCCTCAATTGTCTCAAGTCTTAAAAATCATTTTTTTTACCTGTCTCCTCCCCTTCATCTACACTGATTGAAGTGGATTTAAGAAGTGACATCAATAAGGGATCATAGCGTTCACCTGGATTCACCTGGTCAGTCTGTCATGGAAACAGCAGGTGTTCTTAATGTTTTGTATACTCAGTGTGTATACTGTATGCATACATTGTTTTAATAGCAGGACACTGTAAAGTCCATTATCCCTCTAAAGTATATTACCTTGAATGCGGTACAAATCACATTATTGTGGGAGCACATCCTCTAGTATGAATTAGGCTGTTTGAGAAGGTTTCAATCCTAATAAACCTGTTGGAAGTACAATAGACCATCATAGCTACTGTAGTAGGTCAAAGCTGTGTGCTGGAAAACCTTGGTAGAGTATGGGTGGAATAGGGATTGTGGTGCTCATGTAAATTTCCTTCTTCTCACTTAAAACATAGTTTTTTGTTTTTAATTTCCATGATTTTTACACAGGAAGGTGATTATACAACATTATTATACAACAATACAGCAAAACACAGCAATAAAAGTAAAGTAAGAGTTTACAATAATGACAAATAATGTAGTTATTAGTATTTATTTTAACAGCTGATTTTCGAGGGAAGCAAAATAACTGAAACACATTTAAGGCAATATGGAGTAAACTGGAAATATTTTCTAAATTAACAAGAAAATCGAGAAAGCTCCTAGAAAATATACAAATAATCAATATGTACCCATTAACTATTTACATGAAAATGTACTTTAAAGTTTACTGAAGAAAGGCCTAGTACTACATTACCTGTAAACAAAAGTGAGTTATTACAAAATATACAATTTACAATCAAACGTACACTACCGGTCAAAAGTTTTAGAACACCTCCTCATTCAAGGGTTTTTCTTTATTTTTACTATTTTCTACATTGTAGAATAATAGTGAAGACATCAAAACTATGAAATAACACATATGGAATAATGTAGTAACCAAAAAAGTGTTAAACAAGTCAAAATATATTTTATATTTGAGATTCTTCTAATAGCCACCCTTTGCCTTGATGACAGCTTTGCACACTCTTGGCATTCTCTCAACCAGCTTCACCTGGAATGCTTTTCAAACAGTCTTGAAGGATTTCCCACATATGCTGAGCACTTGTTGGCTGCTTTTCCTTCACTCTGCGGTCCGACTCATCCCAAACCATATCAATTTGGTTGAGGTCGGGGGATTGTGGAGGCCAGGTCATCTGATGCAGCACTCCATCACTCTCCTTCTTGGTAAAATAGCCCTTACACAGCCTGGAGGTGTGTTGGGTCATTGTCCTGTTGAAAAACAAATGATAGTCCCACTAAGCCCAAACCAGATGGAATGGCGTATCGCTGCAGAATGCTGTGGTAGCCATGCTGATTAAGTGTGCCTTGAATTCTAAATAAATCACCGACACCAGCAAAGCACCCCCACACCATAACACCTCCTCCTCTTTGCTTTAAGGTGGGAAATACACACAGATCATCCGTTCACCCACACCGCATCTCACAAAGACACGGCGGTTGAAACCAAAAATCTCCAATTTGGACTCCAGACCAAAGGACAAATTTCCACCGGTCTAATGTCCATTGCTCGTGTTTCTTGGCCCAAGCAAGTCTCTTCTTATGATTGGTGTCCTTTAGTAGTGGTTTCTTTGCAGCAATTCGACCATGAAGGCCTGATTCACACAGTCTCATCTGAACAGTTGATGTTGAGATGTGTCTGTTACTTGAATTTATTTGGGCTGCAATTTCTTAGGCTGGTAACTCAAATGAACTTATCCTCTGCAGCAGAGGTAACTCTGGGTCTTCCATTCCTGTGGCAGTCCTCATGAGAGCCAGTTACATCATAGCCATTGATGGTCTTTGCGACTGCACTTGAAGAAACTTTCAAAGTTCTTGAAATGTTCCGTATTGACTGACCTTCATGTCTTAAAGTAATGATGGACTGTCGTTTCTCTTTGCTTATTTGAGCTGTTCTTGCAATAATATGGACTTGGTCTTTTACCAAATAGGGCTATCTTCTGTATACCCCCCTACCTTGTCACAACACAACTGATTGGCTCAAACACATTTGTGTAATTCCACAAATTAACTTTTAAGAAGGCACACCTGTTAATTAAAATGCATTCCAGGTGACTACCTCATGAAGCTGGTTGACAGAATGCCAAGAGTGTGCAAAGCTGTCATCAAGGCAAAGGGTGGCTATTTGAAGAATCTCAAATATAAAATGTATTTTGATTTCTTTAACACTTTTTTGGTTACTACATAATTCCATATGTGTTATTTTATAGTTTTGATGTCTTCACTATTATTCTACAATCTAAAACTGTAAAAAAAATAAAGAAAAACCCTTGAATGAGTAGGTGTTCTAAAACTTTTGACCGGTAGTGTACGTTCACCCAGAAATGTGCACGTAAGAGCGATAAATTGTGAATTTAATAAAAACTGTTGCACCTACAAACTTGTTCAGTCCAAATGGATCTAAGTCTAATCGACCTTATGGACTCTGTAGCCTTGTCTAGAATTTGAGCTAGGTTTGGGAGGTTTGTTGTGTGTGTTATAGTGGTTGTCGGTAACTGCCTGACAGATCCGGACGAGAGGTGTGTTGTGTAACTCCAATCAAGTTGATTTGCGATATTTCACATATTGGTGTCATATTCGCTTAGATTTGATGGTAGGGAGATTAGAATTTAACATTGAGCTCCAACCGGCGTGACTATAATTTTTATTACCAGAGAGGTTTATTTTATTGCTTTATTCGTTGTGAGTTGTTTACCAACAGTATCTCTCCAATGGCCAACATAGTAGTCACAGTCCCAACCCATCCCAACTCAGCCCAGGACTCATGATAAATATTACATTATTCTGAATCATAGATGAGGCCAAACTCCATCACAGTGATTTTACCAAGAGAACGTGGGCGGGGAGATTAGACCTGTGCTTTTTCTCCCTGCTAGTTTGGGCCTACGTGGATAAAATGGCTACTTTTTAACTATGCAGGTGGCTGTCATGAAAAGACAGGTATGCCATCCTTAAAGTCTATACCATGGGCGGTTTGTTCAATAGGGCGATATGGGCGACGCACTGCCAAACGGGAAAAGGAAGGGATTTTTTTTCTAATCAATTATATCATGGCAACAGTAGTTCAGTGTTCACGTCTGATCTGCCAGCCACTAAATGTCCAATCAGGCTAAAGTCGTGCTTCAAATGTCCCCGCCCGTTTTGGGGCGATTTCAGTCAGGTTGAAAATCGCCCAGAAGTCTCTCATAGCCTCTAATGTAAAATATTTTTTTTTCAAATATCTGAGCTTTCAATACATTCTCTATGGGTGTCTGAGGGCTTGCACTTACGCGCTTTCGTCATACGTAACGTAACGTAACCATGAACGGCAGACAGCAACGCTTGGACAGCGACTGGTGTAACCGACATGCACCATCTTTCAGAAAAGATTAAGAAAAATGAGCTGTCAAAGACCCACATTGATAGCTGTTTGAGATTGTCTGCTTTGGTGAGAGTGAATATTGCCACTCAACTGGATGAGGGATACAGGCTAGCTGTCCGCCGCCACAACGATGAGGTTAGCAACAGCAGAGTCGTGAACACTGTCTACGAGAATCGAGACGACCTCATAGAATGTTTTGAAGCCATCCGGACGGGTTCATTGGGTTCATTTGACCAGCCCACCGTACCAGAAGCTACAGAATAAGGACATCGATGCTGTCTTTATCAAACGTGCCCTCGACAGCTTCGCAAGCAGTGTGCAGGCCATAAGGTAAGATAAAGATTAAACAATATCATTCGATCTTTCTCAAAGCAGAGCTTTATTTGAAAATGTATGCATGAAAGGAGACTGCATTTGTGTTTGAAATTACATTATTGTCATTATATATGGCCAGTGGTGTAATCTATCTTATTTTATATACTATGTGTACTGTACAGTGGTGCTCATAAGTGTATGAACACATTCTAAAGCTGACTAAAAAGAGGAATAAAAAAATAAAAAAATCATCTTTTGGAAATTGATCTTAATGACTTAATTAAAAAAGTTGGAAAATCCAACCTTTAAGGACACCAATTTTCTTTTCTTTTTTATTCCTCTTTTTAGTCAACTTTAGCATGGGATCATAAGCTTATGAGCACCACTGTATACTGTGCTGAACATCCAGGCTATGTGAGACACAAAGGCTAACTTAAACACTAAAGACTTTATGCATCCCTGCCCATTTTAAGTGGAACTGAAGTATTTGTACTATACATGGATACATTGCATATACCTGTGCATCACATAGACAACAATACTGTACAAAGCCAACAAACACATTGGTCTGTTTGCCTTCAGGGACTCCTCTCAACAGCAGCTGCAAGAAGCAACAGGAGCCAAAAGACCCAGAACAGCTTTGAGAGAAGAGGAGAAGCAGAGGCTGTCTGAAGAGGTCTGCAACACCATCCTGGATCACACCAAAGAAAGGTTATCTTTCTCTGGCCACCTTGTGAGTGCTACCTTACTGCAAGCAGACATGTTTGAAAGGTACTGCCATTCAAAAAAATAAAAAATCTGTTCATGTTCATTTTTACAAATCTATACAATTGGCCAGAATATGGTTGTTCATATTTACAAATCTATACAATTGGCCAGAATATGGTTGTTCATTTTTACAAAGCCATACATATTGTTTATGCAGTGTTGAGGAATGTGAAAGAACACCCTTGATTATTTTTACTGTGATAACTTATTTTGCTTTTGTAAGCCAACACTTTTGAGATCAGTCAATAAATGCTTCTGGTATTGACTTATATGCTGCCCCTGTCTTCATGTTGTTGCTGGACATATCTTTTTAAAAATGTGTGTAGGTCACCTAAATCATCAGAAAAATTGCCCCTCCTGAGAATTTTTTCAGGAGCCGCCACTGGTCTATACAGTTAGAATAGTTAATGACTTTGTGCTAAGTAACTGTCAATCAGCTGAGGACTGGTGGCTCTGTTGAATCAAATAGAGTCAGTGAGAGTAGTACAGACATGGTACACAGGGCCAACTAGGGATAGCAAGAGAGGAACAGACCTAAACAACAGGATCATCTGGGTGTATAGCCTTTGCTTGGCTCTGGTAGGGCCAGGCAGTGTGTGTGTGTGTGTGTGTGTGTGTGTGTGTGTGTGTGTGTGTGTGTGTGTGTGCATGCGTGCGTGTCAGGCTCTAGGCAGGCAGGCAGGTCTCTGAGGCCCTGGGCCTGCTGTATATCTGGAGATGATGTGGAGCCCTCAGCAGTATGCTGCTCTTCTGCCTCTCTGCTCTCCCCTGCCATGAGGAGAACAGCTGTTAGATGAACATGACCATGTGTGAAACATATCCCAGTTGCTCTCCTTTCCTCATGTGTCTGTCCTCACGGTGATCTCCTGCTTATGTCACACTGAAACACAGCAGGGCGTAAACCTTATCCTGTCTCCTCTCCTCCACTCTTAACCCATCTCCTCCCTTCTCCTCCTCCTCTCTCAACCCTCTCCTCCCCCACTCTTTTCACCTCTCCTCGCTGTTGACCTCCCCTTCTCTCCTCACCTCTGTCTCCTCTCCTTCTCTCCCCTCTCTCCTCACCTCAGTCTGTGCTCTCCTTCTCTCCCCTCTCTCTTCACCTCTGGCTCCTCTCCTTCTCTCTTCACCTCTGTCTCCTCTCCTTCTCTCCTCACCTCTTTCTCCTCTCCTTTTCTCCTTACCTCTGTCTCCTCTCCTTCTCTCCTCACCTCTGTCTTCTCTCCTTCTCTCCCCTCTCTCCTCACCTCTGTCTCCTCTCCTTCTCTCCTTACCTCTCTCTCCTGTCCTTCTCTCCTCACTGCTGTCTCCTCTCCTTCTCTCCTCACCTCTGTCTCCTCTCCTTCTCTCCACACCTCTGTCTTCTCTCCTTCTCTCCTCACCTCTGTCTCCTCTCCTTCTCTTCTACCTGTCTCCTCTCCTTCTCTGCTCACCTCTGTCTCCTCTCATTCTCTCCTCACCTCTGTCTCCTCTCCCCTCTCTCCTCACCTCTGTCTCCTCTCCTTACTCTGTCTCCTCTCCCTTCTCTCTACCTGTCTCCTCTCCTTCTCTGCTCACCTCTGTCTCCTCTCATTCTCTCCTCACCTCAGTCTCCTCTCCCTCTCTCCTCACCTCTGTCTCCTCTCCTCTCTCCTGACCTCTGTCTCCCTCCTCTCTCCTCACCTCAGTCTCCTCTCTTTCTCTCCTCACCTCTGTCTCCTCTCCTTCTCTCCTCACGTCTGGCTCCTCTCCTTCTCTCCTCACCTCTGTCTCCTCTCCTTCTTTCCTCACCTCTGTCTCCTCTCCTTCTTTCCTCACCTCTGTCTCCTCTCCTTCTCTCCTCACCTCTTTCTCCTCTCCTTCTCTCCTCACCTCTTTCCCCTCTCCTTCTCTCCTCACCTCTTTCTCCTCTCCTTCTCTCCTCACCTCTTTCCCCTCTCCTTCTCACCTCACCTCTGTCTCCTCTCCTTCTCTGCTCACCTCTTTCTCCTCTCCTTCTCTGCTCACCTCTTTCTCCTCTCCTTCTCTCCTCATCTCTGTCTCCTCTCCTTCTCTCCTCACCTCTGTCTCCTCTCCTTCTCTCCTCACCTCTGTCTCCTCTCCTCTCTCCTCACCTCTGTCTCCTCTCCCTCTCTCCTCACCTCTGTCTCCTCTCCTTCTCTCCTCACCTGTCTTCCTCTCCTTCTCTCCTCACCTCTGTCTTCTCTCCTTCTCTCCTCACCTCTGTCTCCTCTCCTTCTCGTCCTCACCTGTCTCCTCTCCTTCTCTCCCCTCTCTCCTCATTGTTCTCTTCACTGTCTGCTACATCTGCTCCAGTCCAGGGGAGAGGTTAGAGACAGTTCTGCTGGTTGTTGGGTTGGTGCCCTATCTTTAACCCCACTAAGGTTAGTTAGTCAGTTAGGTGGTTAGTTAATTAACAGCCCCCAGTACTATTTTCTCTAGTCCCCCAGAGTAGAGTAAAAACTACTACTACTATCTATAAACCTTGCATTAGCCTATGTAATCAATCTAATATATCATGATGCTCTCTAGCCCTAATGACAAACAATAAATCATCATTATCATGTTATTATCATGTAGGGGACGGCAGGTAGTCTAGCGGTTAAGAACATTGGGCCAGTAACGAAAGGTCGCTGGTTCGAATCCCCGAGCTGACTAGGTGAAAAATCTGTTAATGTGCCCTTGAGCAAGGCACTTAACCCTAATTGCCCCTGTCAGTCGCTCTGGATAAGAGCGTCTGCTAAATGACTGAAATGTAAATGTAGAGTGTTACTGCCAAGAGAGAGGCAGATTCAGGCCTGGGGGCAAATAGGCCCTCCTCCACTTCTTCCTCCAGAAGGCTCTGTTGCTCAGTGACCACAACCTTTTTCCTAGGCAGGCTTGAAGCCCTTAGCCTGTCGGCACGGCTAAGGCCAATTATCAGAAATATCTCGCTGCATTCGTCTTGCCATTTTCACTCCCGGGGCCGGAGTGGAGCGGCGGTCTAGAAACACTAGGGGAGGCGAGATAGAGAGAGGCCAACCAACCGCAGATAGACATCTTAAATTATTCAGCTTTCCAGAAAGGTTAAGGCTTGAAAAATGAGCCAAAGTGACATTCACCCAGTTATTGAGTTCTGCCTGGGCCTCATAAGGTACGTGCGGACATTTCCACACCTCCAGAATGTTAGTGGAGCCGATTGGACTGTCTTATCGTGTTCATGCTCTCAGACAGGCTTAACCAGCTACATCACTCTGCTCTAACCTCCACCTAGGACAGGACAGAGACCGGCCCATCCTAATGGAGAATTCTCAAGATATTGCTCAAATCACTGATAAGACATGATAGGGGTCTGTCCCGCATAGTGTAATAAAGCCCTGTCTTCCTTCCCCTGTAGAGTCTGCTACCTGCACAGTGTGAGAGGCCTATAGCCACTGTGTGGGAGCTGTGTCATGCTCTCTGATTGATTCCTGTCTGTGCTGTGCTGTGTCAGAGGGGAGAGCAGATCAATGGAGCCCAGCATGGCAGAATAGACCAAATCGACTGGCACAAGCACCCACCCTGCCCCATGCCTAAAACAGCAGTGCCCCACCCGACCCGCGCCCCGTGCCTCTGACCCATTCCCAGGTGTGACGATGACACAGGGCAGTTGGGTCATGGTGTAGCTGTGTAACAGTGGTCTAATGGTGGTGTAATGGTGGTGTAACGGTGGTGTAATGGCAGCCCTGGAACACTGGTCACAGCTAACGAGCAGAACTGTCTATTTGCTCCGCGCTGATTACTGTTCACATCCCCAATTAGCTGTGGACGAGAGTGACATCCAGACACGTTCACTTGGACGTGTCATAGAGAGAGAGAGATGATGGAGGGAGGGAGGGAGGGAGGGAGGGACAGAGAGAGAGAGATGGAGGGAGGGGGGAGGACAGAGGGAGGGAGGGAGGGAGGGAGGGAGGGAGGGAGGGAGGGAGGGAGGGAGGGAGGGGGGAGGACAGAGCAAGGGAGGGAGGGAGGGAGGGAGGGAGGGAGGGAGGGAGGGAGGGGGGAGGACAGAGCAAGGGAGGAGGGAGGGAGGGAGGGAAGGGTTTTGAGGGAGGGAGGGAGGGAGGGAGGGAGGGAGGGAGGGAGGGAGGGAGGGAGGGAGGGAGGGAAAGAGAGAGAGAGATGGGAGGGAGGGGGGAGGACAGAGCACAGGGAGGGAGGGAGGGAGGGAGGGATTGGAGGGAGGGAGGGAGGGTTTTGAGGGAGGGAGGGAGGGAGGGAGATGGTAGGGAGGGGGGAGGACAGAGAGAGGGAGGGAGGGAGGGGGGAGGACAGAGAGAGGGAGGGAAGGGAAGGAGAGAGAGAGAATAAAGGTGGCTGAAGAGATAAAAAGATAGATATGATTTGGAGTCATTCACTCTTATTCACTCCCCTATCGATCTCCATTTCCCTCCTAACCAGTAGCCACCACTCATCAACGTACAATGCAAGGCTCCGATTGCAATTTCTATAATTGCTATTTAATTGTGAAAATCTGCCTGGCTCATGTGTGGGATGGGTGAGTTTGGCCTGGGGAGAGTCTGTCTGATTTCTCTGTGGATAAATGAGTCAGATGGGACTGGACTGATGGTTGGAGAGTTGGCAGAGAACCTCAGAGCCCCCTGCTTTGTATAACAGAGGAATGTATGACTGATAAACAGCGTCTCTCACATTTCCCGCAAAAGTCGGAAATGTGCAGCAACCCTTAGCAGTCTCTCTCTCTCTCTCTCTCTCTCTCTCTCTCTCTCTCTCCCTGTGTGTGTGAAGGCGGAGGACATAAGGGCACATAAAGGCTTCAAACTCAAATCAGTCTTCTGTGGTCTGGATAGATGGTATGTTGTAAATGCAGGCTAAACACTAGCATGGCTCATATGGCCTGCTCCTCTCCCAACCAGCACTAACGTGAGATGGCGAGGGGGAGAGGGCTGCAAATGGAGAGAGGGAAGGGATGGAGGAGGATGGATGGATGGATGGAGGGATGGAGGGGCTTTAGTGGGGGTTTGGGAGTGGTGGGATTAGAAGTGGATGATGATATCATTGGGTAGAGATCAGGGGGGTGAAAATGAGCAGCGCAAATCACCCAACGTTATCGAGCTGCCTCGTAAATTACACACCGCTGCCCGGTGTGTGTGTGTGTGTGCTGGGCTAGGTGGGAGCGTGCATAGTGCAAGCCAGGCAGGAAGATGCCAGC
>NW_028165282.1:5000-10000 GCF_964263955.1 Coregonus lavaretus
TATGGAAATCATCCGGTTGACAACAGGAGAACCAGGGACCGACTCCTGCCTCACGGAAGGCCGATTTTGATGCACTTTTCTCGGATTGGGTTGGTGGTCAGACACCCCCATATGGATAACCGCCGGCGGACACCAGGAGAACCAGGGACCGACTCCTGGCTCCCGGAAGGCCGATTTTGATGCACTTTTCTCGGATTGGGTTGGTGGTCAGACACCCCCATATGGAAATCATCCGGTTGACACTATGAGAACCAGGGACCGACTCCTGGCTCCCGGAAGGCCGATTTTGATGCACTTTTCTCGGATTGGGTTGGTGGTCAGACACCCCCATATGGAAACCATCCGGTTGACACCAGGAGAACCAGGGACCGACTCCTGGCTCCCGGAAGGCCGATTTTGATGCACTTTTCTCGGATTGGGTTGGTGGTCAGACACCCCCATATGGAAATCATCCGGTTGACACTATGAGAACCAGGGACCGACTCCTGGCTCCCGGAAGGCCGATTTTGATGCACTTTTCTCGGATTGGGTTGGTGGTCAGACACCCCCATATGGAAACCATCCGGTTGACACTATGAGAACCAGGGACCGACTCCTGGCTCCCGGAAGGCCGATTTTGATGCACTTTTCTCGGATTGGGTTGGTGGTCAGACACCCCCATATGGAAATCATCCGGTTGACACTATGAGAACCAGGGACCGACTCCTGGCTCCCGGAAGGCCGATTTTGATGCACTTTTCTCGGATTGGGTTGGTGGTCAGACACCCCCATATGGAAATCATCCGGTTGACACTATGAGAACCAGGGACCGACTCCTGGCTCCCGGAAGGCCGATTTTGATGCACTTTTCTCGGATTGGGTTGGTGGTCAGACACCCCTATATGGAAACCATCCGGTTGACACTATGAGAACCAGGGACCGACTCCTGGCTCCCGGAAGGCCGATTTTGATGCACTTTTCTCGGATTGGGTTGGTGGTCAGACACCCCCATATGGAAACCATCCGGTTGACACCAGGAGAACCAGGGACCGACTCCTGGCTCCCGGAAGGCCGATTTTGATGCACTTTTCTCGGATTGGGTTGGTGGTCAGACACCCCCATATGGAAATCATCCGGTTGACACTATGAGAACCAGGGACCGACTCCTGGCTCCCGGAAGGCCGATTTTGATGCACTTTTCTCGGATTGGGTTGGTGGTCAGACACCCCCATATGGAAACCATCCGGTTGACACTATGAGAACCAGGGACCGACTCCTGGCTCCCGGAAGGCCGATTTTGATGCACTTTTCTCGGATTGGGTTGGTGGTCAGACACCCCCATATGGAAATCATCCGGTTGACACTATGAGAACCAGGGACCGACTCCTGGCTCCCGGAAGGCCGATTTTGATGCACTTTTCTCGGATTGGGTTGGTGGTCAGACACCCCCATATGGAAACCATCCGGTTGACACCAGGAGAACCAGGGACCGACTCCTGGCTCCCGGAAGGCCGATTTTGATGCACTTTTCTCGGATTGGGTTGGTGGTCAGACACCCCCATATGGAAATCATCCGGTTGACACTATGAGAACCAGGGACCGACTCCTGGCTCCCGGAAGGCCGATTTTGATGCACTTTTCTCGGATTGGGTTGGTGGTCAGACACCCCCATATGGAAACCATCCGGTTGACACCAGGAGAACCAGGGACCGACTCCTGGCTCCCGGAAGGCCGATTTTGATGCACTTTTCTCGGATTGGGTTGGTGGTCAGACACCCCCATATGGAAACCATCCGGTTGACACCAGGAGAACCAGGGACCGACTCCTGGCTCCCGGAAGGCCGATTTTGATGCACTTTTCTCGGATTGGGTTGGTGGTCAGACACCCCCATATGGAAACCATCCGGTTGACACCAGGAGAACCAGGGACCGACTCCTGGCTCCCGGAAGGCCGATTTTGATGCACTTTTCTCGGATTGGGTTGGTGGTCAGACACCCCCATATGGAAATCATCCGGTTGACAACAGGAGAACCAGGGACCGACTCCTGGCTCCCGGAAGGCCGATTTTGATGCACTTTTCTCGGATTGGGTTGGTGGTCAGACACCCCCATATGGAAACCATCCGGTTGACACTATGAGAACCAGGGACCGACTCCTGGCTCACGGAGGCCGATTTTGATGCACTTTTCTCGGATTGGGGTGGTGGTCAGACACCCCCATATGGATAACCGCCGGCGGACACCAGGAGAACCAGGGACCGACTCCTGGCTCACGGAGGCCGATTTTGTTGCACTTTTCTCGGATTGGGGTGGTGGTCAGACACCCCCATATGGAAATCATCCGGTTGACACTATGAGAACCAGGGACCGACTCCTGGCTCACGGAGGCCGATTTTGATGCACTTTTCTCGGATTGGGGTGGTGGTCAGACACCCCCATATGGTAAACCGCCGGCGGACACTAGGAGAACCAGGGGAGGCTCTTACCTCACACATGGGGGTTTTGGGTGCCCTTGGCCGGCTTGGGGGTGACCCCAAGGGGGGGTCCAAGACCCCACACCCGGATCCATCCACAGGGGGGCGCCACAGGTCACTTTAAGCCTGATTTCACTATGGGTACCCAGGGGAGGCTGTTCACTCACACATGGGGGTTTTGGGTGCCCTTGGTCGGCATGGCTGGCTTGGGGGAGACCCCAAGAAGGGGTCCAAGCACCCACAGCCGAATCCATCCACAGGGGGGCGCCACAGGTCACTTTAGGCCTGATTTCACTGGGGGGACACTGGGGAGGCTGTTCACTCACACATGGGGGTTTTGGGTGCCCTTGGTCGGCATGGCTGGCTTGGGGGAGACCCCAAGAAGGGGTCCAAGCACCCCCACCAAGATCCATCCACAGGGGGGCGCCACAGGTCACTTTAAGCCTGATTTCACTATGGGTACACTGGGGAGGCTGTTCACTCACACATGGGGGTTTTGGGTGCCCATGGTCGGCATGGCTGGCTTGGAGGAGACCCCAAGAAGGGGTCCAAGCACCCCCACCAAGATCCATCCACAGGGGGGCGCCACAGGTCACTTTAAGCCTGATTTCACTATGGGTACCCAGGGGAGGCTGTTCACTCACACATGGGGGTTTTGGGTGCCCATGGCCGGCATGGATGGCTTGGGGGGGACCCCAAGAAGGGGTCCAAGACCCCACAGCCGGATCCATCCACAGGGGGGCGCCACAGGTCACTTTAGGCCGGATTTCACTATGGGGACCCAGGGGAGGCTGTTCACTCACACATGGGGGTTTTGGGTGCCCTTGGTCGGCATGGCTGGCTTGGGGGAGACCCCAAGAAGGGGTCCAAGCACCCACAGCCGAATCCATCCACAGGGGGGCGCCACAGGTCACTTTAGGCCTGATTTCACTGGGGGGACACTGGGGAGGCTGTTCACTCACACATGGGGGTTTTGGGTGCCCTTGGTCGGCATGGCTGGCTTGGGGGAGACCCCAAGAAGGGGTCCAAGCACCCCCACCAAGATCCATCCACAGGGGGGCGCCACAGGTCACTTTAAGCCTGATTTCACTATGGGTACACTGGGGAGGCTGTTCACTCACACATGGGGGTTTTGGGTGCCCATGGTCGGCATGGCTGGCTTGGAGGAGACCCCAAGAAGGGGTCCAAGCACCCCCACCAAGATCCATCCACAGGGGGGCGCCACAGGTCACTTTAAGCCTGATTTCACTATGGGTACCCAGGGGAGGCTGTTCACTCACACATGGGGGTTTTGGGTGCCCATGGCCGGCATGGATGGCTTGGGGGGGACCCCAAGAAGGGGTCCAAGACCCCACAGCCGGATCCATCCACAGGGGGGCGCCACAGGTCACTTTAGGCCGGATTTCACTATGGGGACCCAGGGGAGGCTTTTCACTCACACATGGGGGTTTTGGGTGCCCTTGGTCGGCATGGCTGGCTTGGGGGGGACCCCAAGAAGGGGTCCAAGACCCCACAGCCGGATCCATCCACAGGGGGGCGCCACAGGTCACTTTAGGCCGGATTTCACTATGGGGACCCAGGGGAGGCTTTTCACTCACACATGGGGGTTTTGGGTGCCCTTGGTCGGCATGGCTGGCTTGGGGGGGACCCCAAGAAGGGGTCCAAGCACCCCCACCAAGATCCATCCACAGGGGGGCGCCACAGGTCATTTTCACTAGGAGAACCAGGGGAGGGCTCCTGACTCACACATGGGCATTCTGGGTGCCCATGGCTGGGATGGGTGAGACAGAGTCCAGCCCTCCACACACAAAAGTGACCCAGCAGGCCAGAAGAAAGGGGAGAGAGAGAGAGAGAGAACAAATAATACATGGGCACAGAGCAGCCAGCCTCCATTGGAGCTGCCTGCACAGTGCTGCCCTCCTGTGGGAAAGGTTCACACACACACTCACTCACTCACTCACACAGACACACACAGACAAACCTATTCACTTGGGCCTTCTCCCTCATGCCCTGCTGACATCCATGCAGGCCCACATTGACCTTTGTGACCTCTGGAGCTCCATGCACCTTGTTCTAAACTCCCTGCCTAGTAAAGGGCATCTCCCATGGGCATGAGAGTACAGCTCACTCCCCTGGAGCACCATGCCTCTTTTTAATCACTCTCTCCCTATTAAAACCCTCTCTCCCATGGGCTTGAGAGTACAGCTTACTCCCTTGACCTCCAGAGGTATAGGAGGCCAAAAAAAAAGGGGGACAGAGCAGACAGCCCCCAAAGGGGATGCCTGCTCTGCCCCCCTATGAGACAGGTTCACTCACTCACACAGACACACCTATTCACTTGGGCCTTCTCCCTCATGCCCTGCTGACATCCATGCAGGCCCACATTGACCTTTGTGACCTCTGGAGCTCCATGCCTCTTTTTAAACTCTCTCTTCCCATTAAAAGCCTCTCTCACATGGGCTTGAGAGTACAGCTTACTCCCTTGACCTCCAGAGGTATAGGAGGCCAAAAAAAAAGGGGGACAGAGCAGACAGCCCCCAAAGGGGA
>NW_028165282.1:20000-26406 GCF_964263955.1 Coregonus lavaretus
GTGCTCTTGGTCGGATTGGGTTGTGGGTCAGACACCCCCACATGGAAGACCGCCGGCGGTCGATGGGAGAACCAGAGACCGACTCCTGGCTCACGGAAGGCCGATTTGGGTGCACTTGGTCGGATTGGGTTGTGGGTCAGACACCCCAACATGGTTGTCCGCCGGCGGACACCAGGAGAACCAGGGACCGACTCCTGGCTCACGGAAGGCCGATTTGATGCACTTTTTTCGGATTGGGGTGGTGGTCAGACACCCCCATATGGAAATCATCCGGTTGACAACAGGAGAACCAGGGACCGACTCCTGCCTCACGGAAGGCCGATTTTGATGCACTTTTCTCGGATTGGGTTGGTGGTCAGACACCCCCATATGGATAACCGCCGGCGGACACCAGGAGAACCAGGGACCGACTCCTGGCTCCCGGAAGGCCGATTTTGATGCACTTTTCTCGGATTGGGTTGGTGGTCAGACACCCCCATATGGAAATCATCCGGTTGACACTATGAGAACCAGGGACCGACTCCTGGCTCCCGGAAGGCCGATTTTGATGCACTTTTCTCGGATTGGGTTGGTGGTCAGACACCCCCATATGGAAACCATCCGGTTGACACCAGGAGAACCAGGGACCGACTCCTGGCTCCCGGAAGGCCGATTTTGATGCACTTTTCTCGGATTGGGTTGGTGGTCAGACACCCCCATATGGAAATCATCCGGTTGACACTATGAGAACCAGGGACCGACTCCTGGCTCCCGGAAGGCCGATTTTGATGCACTTTTCTCGGATTGGGTTGGTGGTCAGACACCCCCATATGGAAACCATCCGGTTGACACTATGAGAACCAGGGACCGACTCCTGGCTCCCGGAAGGCCGATTTTGATGCACTTTTCTCGGATTGGGTTGGTGGTCAGACACCCCCATATGGAAATCATCCGGTTGACACTATGAGAACCAGGGACCGACTCCTGGCTCCCGGAAGGCCGATTTTGATGCACTTTTCTCGGATTGGGTTGGTGGTCAGACACCCCCATATGGAAATCATCCGGTTGACACTATGAGAACCAGGGACCGACTCCTGGCTCCCGGAAGGCCGATTTTGATGCACTTTTCTCGGATTGGGTTGGTGGTCAGACACCCCTATATGGAAACCATCCGGTTGACACTATGAGAACCAGGGACCGACTCCTGGCTCCCGGAAGGCCGATTTTGATGCACTTTTCTCGGATTGGGTTGGTGGTCAGACACCCCCATATGGAAACCATCCGGTTGACACCAGGAGAACCAGGGACCGACTCCTGGCTCCCGGAAGGCCGATTTTGATGCACTTTTCTCGGATTGGGTTGGTGGTCAGACACCCCCATATGGAAATCATCCGGTTGACACTATGAGAACCAGGGACCGACTCCTGGCTCCCGGAAGGCCGATTTTGATGCACTTTTCTCGGATTGGGTTGGTGGTCAGACACCCCCATATGGAAACCATCCGGTTGACACTATGAGAACCAGGGACCGACTCCTGGCTCCCGGAAGGCCGATTTTGATGCACTTTTCTCGGATTGGGTTGGTGGTCAGACACCCCCATATGGAAATCATCCGGTTGACACTATGAGAACCAGGGACCGACTCCTGGCTCCCGGAAGGCCGATTTTGATGCACTTTTCTCGGATTGGGTTGGTGGTCAGACACCCCCATATGGAAACCATCCGGTTGACACCAGGAGAACCAGGGACCGACTCCTGGCTCCCGGAAGGCCGATTTTGATGCACTTTTCTCGGATTGGGTTGGTGGTCAGACACCCCCATATGGAAATCATCCGGTTGACACTATGAGAACCAGGGACCGACTCCTGGCTCCCGGAAGGCCGATTTTGATGCACTTTTCTCGGATTGGGTTGGTGGTCAGACACCCCCATATGGAAACCATCCGGTTGACACCAGGAGAACCAGGGACCGACTCCTGGCTCCCGGAAGGCCGATTTTGATGCACTTTTCTCGGATTGGGTTGGTGGTCAGACACCCCCATATGGAAACCATCCGGTTGACACCAGGAGAACCAGGGACCGACTCCTGGCTCCCGGAAGGCCGATTTTGATGCACTTTTCTCGGATTGGGTTGGTGGTCAGACACCCCCATATGGAAACCATCCGGTTGACACCAGGAGAACCAGGGACCGACTCCTGGCTCCCGGAAGGCCGATTTTGATGCACTTTTCTCGGATTGGGTTGGTGGTCAGACACCCCCATATGGAAATCATCCGGTTGACAACAGGAGAACCAGGGACCGACTCCTGGCTCCCGGAAGGCCGATTTTGATGCACTTTTCTCGGATTGGGTTGGTGGTCAGACACCCCCATATGGAAACCATCCGGTTGACACTATGAGAACCAGGGACCGACTCCTGGCTCACGGAGGCCGATTTTGATGCACTTTTCTCGGATTGGGGTGGTGGTCAGACACCCCCATATGGATAACCGCCGGCGGACACCAGGAGAACCAGGGACCGACTCCTGGCTCACGGAGGCCGATTTTGTTGCACTTTTCTCGGATTGGGGTGGTGGTCAGACACCCCCATATGGAAATCATCCGGTTGACACTATGAGAACCAGGGACCGACTCCTGGCTCACGGAGGCCGATTTTGATGCACTTTTCTCGGATTGGGGTGGTGGTCAGACACCCCCATATGGTAAACCGCCGGCGGACACTAGGAGAACCAGGGGAGGCTCTTACCTCACACATGGGGGTTTTGGGTGCCCTTGGCCGGCTTGGGGGTGACCCCAAGGGGGGGTCCAAGACCCCACACCCGGATCCATCCACAGGGGGGCGCCACAGGTCACTTTAAGCCTGATTTCACTATGGGTACCCAGGGGAGGCTGTTCACTCACACATGGGGGTTTTGGGTGCCCTTGGTCGGCATGGCTGGCTTGGGGGAGACCCCAAGAAGGGGTCCAAGCACCCACAGCCGAATCCATCCACAGGGGGGCGCCACAGGTCACTTTAGGCCTGATTTCACTGGGGGGACACTGGGGAGGCTGTTCACTCACACATGGGGGTTTTGGGTGCCCTTGGTCGGCATGGCTGGCTTGGGGGAGACCCCAAGAAGGGGTCCAAGCACCCCCACCAAGATCCATCCACAGGGGGGCGCCACAGGTCACTTTAAGCCTGATTTCACTATGGGTACACTGGGGAGGCTGTTCACTCACACATGGGGGTTTTGGGTGCCCATGGTCGGCATGGCTGGCTTGGAGGAGACCCCAAGAAGGGGTCCAAGCACCCCCACCAAGATCCATCCACAGGGGGGCGCCACAGGTCACTTTAAGCCTGATTTCACTATGGGTACCCAGGGGAGGCTGTTCACTCACACATGGGGGTTTTGGGTGCCCATGGCCGGCATGGATGGCTTGGGGGGGACCCCAAGAAGGGGTCCAAGACCCCACAGCCGGATCCATCCACAGGGGGGCGCCACAGGTCACTTTAGGCCGGATTTCACTATGGGGACCCAGGGGAGGCTGTTCACTCACACATGGGGGTTTTGGGTGCCCTTGGTCGGCATGGCTGGCTTGGGGGAGACCCCAAGAAGGGGTCCAAGCACCCACAGCCGAATCCATCCACAGGGGGGCGCCACAGGTCACTTTAGGCCTGATTTCACTGGGGGGACACTGGGGAGGCTGTTCACTCACACATGGGGGTTTTGGGTGCCCTTGGTCGGCATGGCTGGCTTGGGGGAGACCCCAAGAAGGGGTCCAAGCACCCCCACCAAGATCCATCCACAGGGGGGCGCCACAGGTCACTTTAAGCCTGATTTCACTATGGGTACACTGGGGAGGCTGTTCACTCACACATGGGGGTTTTGGGTGCCCATGGTCGGCATGGCTGGCTTGGAGGAGACCCCAAGAAGGGGTCCAAGCACCCCCACCAAGATCCATCCACAGGGGGGCGCCACAGGTCACTTTAAGCCTGATTTCACTATGGGTACCCAGGGGAGGCTGTTCACTCACACATGGGGGTTTTGGGTGCCCATGGCCGGCATGGATGGCTTGGGGGGGACCCCAAGAAGGGGTCCAAGACCCCACAGCCGGATCCATCCACAGGGGGGCGCCACAGGTCACTTTAGGCCGGATTTCACTATGGGGACCCAGGGGAGGCTGTTCACTCACACATGGGGGTTTTGGGTGCCCTTGGTCGGCATGGCTGGCTTGGGGGAGACCCCAAGAAGGGGTCCAAGCACCCACAGCCGAATCCATCCACAGGGGGGCGCCACAGGTCACTTTAGGCCTGATTTCACTGGGGGGACACTGGGGAGGCTGTTCACTCACACATGGGGGTTTTGGGTGCCCTTGGTCGGCATGGCTGGCTTGGGGGAGACCCCAAGAAGGGGTCCAAGCACCCCCACCAAGATCCATCCACAGGGGGGCGCCACAGGTCACTTTAAGCCTGATTTCACTATGGGTACACTGGGGAGGCTGTTCACTCACACATGGGGGTTTTGGGTGCCCATGGTCGGCATGGCTGGCTTGGAGGAGACCCCAAGAAGGGGTCCAAGCACCCCCACCAAGATCCATCCACAGGGGGGCGCCACAGGTCACTTTAAGCCTGATTTCACTATGGGTACCCAGGGGAGGCTGTTCACTCACACATGGGGGTTTTGGGTGCCCATGGCCGGCATGGATGGCTTGGGGGGGACCCCAAGAAGGGGTCCAAGACCCCACAGCCGGATCCATCCACAGGGGGGCGCCACAGGTCACTTTAGGCCGGATTTCACTATGGGGACCCAGGGGAGGCTGTTCACTCACACATGGGGGTTTTGGGTGCCCTTGGTCGGCATGGCTGGCTTGGGGGAGACCCCAAGAAGGGGTCCAAGCACCCACAGCCGAATCCATCCACAGGGGGGCGCCACAGGTCACTTTAGGCCTGATTTCACTGGGGGGACACTGGGGAGGCTGTTCACTCACACATGGGGGTTTTGGGTGCCCTTGGTCGGCATGGCTGGCTTGGGGGAGACCCCAAGAAGGGGTCCAAGCACCCCCACCAAGATCCATCCACAGGGGGGCGCCACAGGTCACTTTAAGCCTGATTTCACTATGGGTACACTGGGGAGGCTGTTCACTCACACATGGGGGTTTTGGGTGCCCATGGTCGGCATGGCTGGCTTGGAGGAGACCCCAAGAAGGGGTCCAAGCACCCCCACCAAGATCCATCCACAGGGGGGCGCCACAGGTCACTTTAAGCCTGATTTCACTATGGGTACCCAGGGGAGGCTGTTCACTCACACATGGGGGTTTTGGGTGCCCATGGCCGGCATGGATGGCTTGGGGGGGACCCCAAGAAGGGGTCCAAGACCCCACAGCCGGATCCATCCACAGGGGGGCGCCACAGGTCACTTTAGGCCGGATTTCACTATGGGGACCCAGGGGAGGCTTTTCACTCACACATGGGGGTTTTGGGTGCCCTTGGTCGGCATGGCTGGCTTGGGGGGGACCCCAAGAAGGGGTCCAAGACCCCACAGCCGGATCCATCCACAGGGGGGCGCCACAGGTCACTTTAGGCCGGATTTCACTATGGGGACCCAGGGGAGGCTTTTCACTCACACATGGGGGTTTTGGGTGCCCTTGGTCGGCATGGCTGGCTTGGGGGGGACCCCAAGAAGGGGTCCAAGCACCCCCACCAAGATCCATCCACAGGGGGGCGCCACAGGTCATTTTCACTAGGAGAACCAGGGGAGGGCTCCTGACTCACACATGGGCATTCTGGGTGCCCATGGCTGGGATGGGTGAGACAGAGTCCAGCCCTCCACACACAAAAGTGACCCAGCAGGCCAGAAGAAAGGGGAGAGAGAGAGAGAGAGAACAAATAATACATGGGCACAGAGCAGCCAGCCTCCATTGGAGCTGCCTGCACAGTGCTGCCCTCCTGTGGGAAAGGTTCACACACACACTCACTCACTCACTCACACAGACACACACAGACAAACCTATTCACTTGGGCCTTCTCCCTCATGCCCTGCTGACATCCATGCAGGCCCACATTGACCTTTGTGACCTCTGGAGCTCCATGCACCTTGTTCTAAACTCCCTGCCTAGTAAAGGGCATCTCCCATGGGCATGAGAGTACAGCTCACTCCCCTGGAGCACCATGCCTCTTTTTAATCACTCTCTCCCTATTAAAACCCTCTCTCCCATGGGCTTGAGAGTACAGCTTACTCCCTTGACCTCCAGAGGTATAGGAGGCCAAAAAAAAAGGGGGACAGAGCAGACAGCCCCCAAAGGGGATGCCTGCTCTGCCCCCCTATGAGACAGGTTCACTCACTCACACAGACACACCTATTCACTTGGGCCTTCTCCCTCATGCCCTGCTGACATCCATGCAGGCCCACATTGACCTTTGTGACCTCTGGAGCTCCATGCCTCTTTTTA
>NW_028165281.1:0-82241 GCF_964263955.1 Coregonus lavaretus
CTGATATGGAGAACTCTGTGGTGTGAAATGGAGAACTCTGTAGTGTGATATGGAGAACTCTGTGGTGTGATATGGAGAACTCTGTGGTGTGATATGGAGAACTCTATGGTGTGATATGGAGAACTCTATGGTGTGATATGGAGAACTCTGTGGTGTGATATGGAGAACTCTATGGTGTGATATGGAGAACTCTATGGTGTGATATGGAGAACTCTGTGGTGTGATATGAAGAACTCTATGGTGTGATATGGAGAACTCTATGGTGTGATATGGAGAACTCTGTGGTGTGATATGGAGAACTCTATGGTGTGATATGGAGAACTCTATGGTGTGATATGGAGAACTCTGTGGTGTGATATGGAGAACTCTATGGTGTGATATGGAGAACTCTATGGTGTGATATGGAGAACTCTATGGTGTGATATGGAGAACTCTGTGGTGTGATATGGAGAACTCTATGGTGTGATATGGAGAACTCTGTGGTGTGATATGGAAAACGTTGTTTATTTAGTCCTGTTCCATTAAACCAGGCTGTCTATGCAACACTGTTCTACAAATACTGTGCTGTATGGCTGTAAGAGTGGATAATGTATTCCTTTCTTTCATGTTTTCAGCTTTTAGAACATTGGATGACCATGTTTGTGGTCTTCAGCTTGTGTTACAAGTCTTTAGGTAGCTTTCCTAGACAATCAAGAATACAAACACACAACAGTCAATAATGACAAAATAGATCATGTTTATTGCAGAATGAATATCTTAATCCATAAAGGAAGGGGCTTCCATTAAATGTCCATGAAAGGAGCTCCACCTTGAGGTATCTCATCTGCAAAGAGGAAGAAATGTTTTCCTTATGAGATTGCAGAAATGGCCAATGATTATCAGCACAAGCAACACATAATTATATCCTCTGACACTATAGAACAGGACACGACTGTGTCCCAAATGGCCGCCTATTCCCCGCATAGCGCACTACTTTTGACCAGAGCTCTATTCTACAGAACATCCACTGACCTGCAGAGAGCACTGAGGCCCACCGCTATCTTCCTCTAGCAGCTCACTCCTGGCCAGCAGCAGGGAAGCTGGTCTCCTCATCACTCTCCTCTAGCTGCTCCCTCTCTCCCTGGCTCTCCTCCTCCTCCTCCTCCTCCTCCTCCTCCTGCTCTCCCTGCTCCTGTTGCTCCTGTTCCAGGTCGTAAAGCATCACAGGAATGTAGGTGATGCCCAGAGGAGAAGTGGGTGGGACTATCAGGCAGGGGGAGGAGTCTCTCTCTTTCTCTTCCTGGTCTGTGTCTGGCTCCTCCTTGTCCGAGGACAGGATGGTCTGTTCCATGTTCCATGACTGAACAGATATTGAACCTGTGCGGTCACTGTTTGCAGTAATTTCTTGGTCGACTACTTCTGTGGTTGATCCTCTTGTATCAGACCGACTATGGCCATCAGTTTCTGTGTCTCTCTTGTCAGCAATGTTGTCCAGGTCCTCAATAAATTCTGGTTTTTCATCGTCTGATCGCAGTCTTCCATTAAAGATGATTGGGCCGTCGTACACATCAAGGGAGGCACAGCACAGAAAACAGTAGTAGAACCACCACTTGGCGGATCCTTTGCGTGGTCCTCCTTCCATGGTCAAATGTGAAATCACAGAATTAGAAAGAGTAGAACGGGCCTCCCCATTCAAATGAATACGCCATTATCAGTGGACTGGCAGCCATTGTGAGTGTTATTGGGAGCAAAGCAAGAAGCAATAGCAGGTGTTCCACTCAATCTATGCTGTGATTTGTTGTGTCAACTCAACTGACATTTCAAACAACAACAAAAATCCATGAGCCACATCAGTTACTTCGCATCATTTGAATTAACATTCTATATTACCATGGCAAACCAGCATCAGCTGATATAACATTCCAAATTACCATGGAAATGTCCTATCAATTTTAATTCCATGCATTGTCCATTGTGTGTTCTTAACTCTGGGCCATAGTTCAAGTCGGTATTCAGGTAATAATAAAGAATTCCTCTCGAGCACGCCCACAAATTGGGGAAAACCAACATTATTTCCTATTGACCTCCATTGTAAAAGAGGCAACTCTGCTGTGGATTTTTCGTTATATAGAAATAAAAGAAACATGCCGAAAAGCTGCTGTGTTGTTCAATGTATATGTAGACAGGTCAAATATCTCAAACTACGGTTCACAATGCTCCCTCTGTAGGGAAATAGAGCCTGAAAGAAGAGCCCTGTGGCTTCAGGCTATTCGGTGTGGGAAAGTGGGAAATGTGGGGATGTGGTGTCCAAGTAGGCTACACATAGCTATGTGTGGGAAACATTTCATCATAGGTAAGACATTTAACTTGTTTGTACAGTCCGTTTGTAAGTCCTCTCACTACTTGTAGCTGTATAGTCTGTTTGTTTGTGTTGTTGGTCTTGGCTAGCTTATTAATGTTCCGGTAGGTAGCTAGCTAGCACTCACTCGCTCAAGTGGCTGCTAGCATTGTCATGAAAAGGGACATGAGGGAAGCACAATATAAAGTGTTTCTAAGTAGTGAGAACTCTAGGGAGCAGGCAATGTTGAAAAGTAATCTTTAGCCATGTTATACTTTTCTTAAATGTAGTTTTGTAATTGACTAAAACAAGCAGACAACAAGAAAATTGCATTTGAAAAAGGTGACATTTTTGCTGTGAGCCAATGGGGTAACCTAGGTAACCACAGGTTGTTTTCCCCACAGGCAGGCAGGGTCACGACATTCTATCTAATACCGACTGGGTCTATAAAGAGTTCGGCCAGGTTTTAGAATGGACACCATGTTAGGTAGTCTTGTGTACAGGTCTCTATTTAACATTCCACTCCTTGCCACTCCTTGTCATTGCCAGACTCAAATATGAACATTCTATCATTAATGAGCTCGAGGAGAAGAGAGTATTTGATCACCCTCACAGCTATCCTTCAATCACAATGATTATGCAGATATTGGAACTGTATCACTAATTTTCCTTTACAGAATGAGTTGGTATCCAGTTGCTAAGCAACCTTTTTTGTTTGTCCAGATGAAACCAGTCCATCAAAAGTTGCTAGCTCAGATCTAAATTCCCAAACTAAATACATACTGCAATTCCAACCACAAAACCTCTAAGCCTCAAAATACAACAGAATAAAACTCCGCGGCAAGCTCCGGCTGGCCTCCTTCAACCACTCCCTGTTCCTCATCACCCCTGGTCCCATATATCCCTGGACTTTGTCACTGGTCTCCCTCCGTCTGATGGCAACACCACCATCCTTACGGTGGTGGATAGGTTTTCCAAAGCCGCCCATTTCATCCCCCTTCCCAAGTTACCCTCAGCCTAGGAGACGGCCCAACTCATGGTACAGCACGTCTTCCGAATTCACGGACTTCCGGTCGACATAGTCTCCGATCGTGGTCCTCAGTTCTCGTCCCAATTCTGGAAGGCGTTCTGCACCCTCATTGGTTCGTCGGCCAGCTTGTCCTCCGGGTTTCATCCTCAATCTAACGGCCAGTCGGAGCGTGCCAATCAGGACCCGGAGACGACTCTTCGGTGCCTCTGCTCGACCAACCCCACCACCTGGAGCCAGCAACTCGTGTGGGTGGAGTGCACCCGGAACACCCTTCTCTGCTCGGGCACTAGTCTCTCGCCCTTCGAGTACTCCGTGAGTTATAGCCCCCACTCTTCCCTGAGCAAGAGGAAGAGGTCAACATACCCTCAGCCCAGAGCCCAGTCCGCTCTTCTTAAAACCACCTCCAGGTATCGTCGACAAGCGAACCGCCACCAAACCCCGGCTCCCCGCTATCATCTCGGGCAGAGGGTATGGCTGTCTACTCGGGATCTGCCCCTCTGGGTGGAGACCTGCAAACTTTCCCCCCATTTCATCAGCCCTTTCCCTGTCTCTAAAAGCCTTGGCCCCTCTGCTGTTCATCTTCTGTTGCCCCGCACCCTCCATATCCATCCTACGTTTCATGTGTCCAAGATAAAACATGTGTCTCACTGTCCTTTGCCTTCTGTTTCCCGTCAAGTCGTGCCAGCGTCTTTCTCCGTGTTGAACCATCTACCTCACGTGTCTGCATCTGGGTCTCATCCTGAGTCATGATACTTCTGGAACCTTTTTAGACATCTATCCAACATATTAGCCCAACACATGATACATTTCTGAAATCATCAAGATGTTTCCTAATCACATACAAAAACAAATATTGATATATTCATAGGAGGCATGACACACATTTGTGTACACTGAGTCAAAATCATATTTTCAGTTTGCATTTGGTAGACTGGGCCAGCAGGTTAGATAAACTGGGACACCATTATTAGTCCGAATTGTACCCCGATGACAATTCAATTACATTTTGATACATTGATCCTTGTGGTATTTTGTAATTGCATTTTGTACGTTTTGCCCATCCCTGCTCCCTGTTTAAAGCTTGCTCCGCCCCACTCTAATATGTCACACCACTGAAGTGATGTGATTTTGATCAGGTGGTTTCTCTGCAATGGCTTAGTCACAATAGTTTAGATTTTCTCTTTCAGAGAACTAAACGAGTCAGGATTAAGCTGTCCCAGTTTATATGATGTCCTGCTCTTTCTGAATTCACCCTACAGTAATTGTAAGAGGTGCATTCTTGTGGATTTTGTCTATTTAATAATACCCTGATATTCCGTAACTGTGCAGTATCATGGTGATCATTGTTTTTGCCCTACTACATCAAATAACCCTAACAATAACGCATTAAATAGATCATATACTTCATAATTTTTAGCACAAACCACACAAAGCAATCTTTTCGCATGCCAGTGCTTTTTATTTATTTACAAAACCACCTGAGGAAGACAGACATAAATTCTATCGAACCTTTTCATTGCACAATTTCTCTCAATCTTTCATTAAAGTATAACGTATTAGTGCAGAATGTAGAAACGGTGAGCGAAAATGCAAATTGTGTATTCCTCATTCAGCAATATAGAGCCTAATATATGAAAATATTGGACGTTTGAATTCTGGTACAGAGTTGCTATCTAAAATAGAAAACTGAGTCTGTATGTATAGTAACACTTAAAACAGTACAGTATACCACCACCAGTACATATCTCCCTACTCTCATCAGTGAATAAAATCAACATTGGAGTAAGAGGGTTTGCATTCTGGGAAATACAGTGAGGGAAAAAAGTATTTGATCCCCTGCTGATTTTGTACGTTGGCCCACTGACAAAGACATGATCAGTCTATAATTTTAATGGTAGGTCTATTTGAACAGTGAGAGACAGAATAACAACAAAAAAATCCAGAAAAACGCATGTCAAAAATGTTATAAATTGATTTGCATTTTAATGAGGGAAATAAGTATTTGACCCCTCTGCAAAACATGACTTAGTACTTGGTGGCAAAACCCTTGTTGGCAATCACAGAGGTCAGACGTTTCTTGTAGTTGGCCACCAGGTCTGCACACATCTCAGGAGGGATTTTGTCCCACTCCTCTTTGCAGATCTTCTCCAAGTCATTAAGGTTTCTAGGCTGACGTTTGGCAACTCGAACCTTCAGCTCCCTCCACAGATATTCTATAGGATTAAAGTCTGGAGACTGGCTAGGCCACTCCAGGACCTTAATGTGCTTCTTCTTGAGCCACTCCTTTGTTGCCTTGGCTGTGTGTTTTGGGTCATTGTCATGCTGGAATACCCATCCACAACCCATTTTCAATGCCCTGGCTGAGGGAAGGAGGTTCTCACCCAAGATTTGATGGTACATGGCCCTGTCCATTGTCCCTTTGATGCGGTGAAGATGTCCTGTCCCCTTAGCAGAAAAACACCCCCAAAGCATAATGTTTCCACCTCCATGTTTGACGTGGGGATGGTGTTCTTGGGGTCATAGGCAGCATTCCTCTTCCTCCAAATACGGCGAGTTGAGTTGATGCCAAAGAGCTCGATTTTGGTCTCATCTGACCACAACACTTTCACCCAGTTCTCCTCTGAATCATTCAGATGTTCATTGGCAAACTTCAGACGGGCCTGTATATGTGCTTTCTTGAGCAGGGGGACCATGCGGGCGCTGCAGGATTTCAGTCCTTCACGGCGTAGTGTGTTACCAATTGTTTTCTTGGTGACTATGGTCCCAGCTGCCTTGAGATCATTGACAAGATCCTCCCGTGTAGTTCTGGGCTGATTCCTCACCATTCTCATTATCATTGCAACTCCACAAGGTGAGATCTTGCATGGAGCCCCAGGCCGAGGGAGATTGACAGTTATTTTGTGTTTCTTCCATTTGCGAATAATCGCACCAACTGTTGTCACCTTCTCACCAAGCTGCTTGGCGATGGTCTTGTAGCCCATTCCAGCCTTGTGTAGGTCTACAATCTTGTCCCTGACATCCTTGGAGAGCTATTTGGTCTTGGCCATGGTGGAGAGTTTGGAATCTGATTGATTGATTGCTTCTGTGGACAGGTGTCTTTTATACAGGTAACAAGCTGAGATTAGGAGCACTCCCTTTAAGAGTGTGCTCCTAATCTCAGCTCGTTACCTGTATAAAAGACACCTGGGAGCCAGAAATCTTTCTGATTGAGAGGGGGTCAAATACTTATTTCCCTCATTAAAATGCAAATCAATTTATAACATTTTTGACATGCGTTTTTCTGGATTTCTTTGTTGTTATTCTGTCTCTCACTGTTCAAATAAACCTACCATTAAAATTATAGACTGATCATTTCTTTGTCAGTGGGCAAATGTACAAAATCAGCAGGGGATCAAATACTTTTTTCCCTCACTGTACACAAAAATCAAATACTAGCCTCCGCTTGATGCAACATCAAACCAGGAGTCAGGAACATAAAAATTCATTATGTACACAGTATCTACACAATATCCAGTGTCAACAATAGAACGGCCATTTTCAAAACATATCAGCATGCTGTCCAATTTGTATTGCAGAAACCTCAGCATACTTCAATTCTACAGAAACATTTGACAAATAAATGAATACACATATACTGTACACAACTAGTATCGATATCATGCATCCACACATTGAACAGAGCAAACGTTCAGCCACAGGCTGACTACACTAATAGGTGCAATAAACGCATGCAACCAAAAGGTTTGTCATACGCTGCGTCCCAAATGGTACCCTATTCCCTATATAGTGCACTACTTTTGACGGTTTAAGTTGCCATTTGGTACTCAGACATAGACATGGCATTCCCCCTCTGACAGCTACTCAAGTAGCTGACAAACATTCAGGAACAACATCATCCACCTCTGACAGCTACTCAAGTAGCTGACATAAACATTCAGGAACAACATCATCCACCTCTGACAGCTACTCAAGTAGCTGACATAAACATACAGAGAGGGAAAGGGAGCGTGAAAGAGAGAGAGAGAGATCACAGTGATTACTTGTACATGAAGGCATTGGTTACTGGACATCTTTGGTTTCAAAGCCAGGCCATCGATGCACAAGCTTTAACAAACAGTAGGTTTATCACGTGGACAGCATTCCTACATTTCACAAGAGCTGTGCAATGCAGGTGTGAGCATGAATCTAACATTAATGGATGTTTCCCACTCAATGTTCTTGTAATTACAACGTCATGAAGATCAACACGTAATCCACTGAAGTGTCCACAAGCTGTAAATAAAGTGTAAAAAACTGAACTTTTCAATACCCCAACTAGATCAAATTGAGTTACAGAAACTACATTACCACACAGCCACCACCCCCCACTCCTCTCTCCCCCTCCCTATCTCCTAATTCCCCCTCCCTCTCTAATCCCTCCTTCTCTCTCCCCCTCCCTCTCTCTTCAAACCTCAGCCCCCTGCCCTTGAGACAGCTGACCAGACCATATACTCCCATCTGACCCCAGATGACCAATAGACTCTGTAGAAAGAACTGACTTCTGATCAGATTCTGAATTTGACCCAAACTCTGAATGACCATTAGGCTCTGTAGTAAGAACTGACGTCTGATCAAATACTGAATTTGACCCAAACTCTAGTTGCGACTTCTGACTGGAGTCTGAATTTTGATTGGTCTCTGGGTTGGGTCTTGACTCAGAGCCAGGACTCTGATTGGTCTCTGTGGTTCTGTGTGTGTGCTGCTGATAGGACGAGCCCAGCTCCTTCCACTTAATGCGATTGGCTGCTATCCCATCAACCATAGGCTTCAGCTTCACGTTTAGCTTCACCAGAGCCTAGAGGGGAGACAGTGTGGGAGACTGACTTAGAAGGGGCTGTATCATATACACACATATGCTAATTTCATACAGGAGGACTGAAAAAGGGATAAAATAAAGTCATTTCAGAAGACATCATACTGTGAAAACATACAGGTACAGGCTAAATGAATGTACATAGATTTTATTGCATTGGAGTCCTCCTTTAACTTGGTGTTTCAGTAACAGACAGCACAGGTGAGTCCCTTACCTGGTAGAGGGGCTGACAGATCCCATCTATCCACTCCAACTGTAGGGCGGGCAGCTCGTCTTTTCGATTACGGTCAAAGATGGCCTGGAGAGAGAGAGAGAGAGAGAGAGAGATTTTACATTTGGTTAGAAATTCAAAAGGAAATTATCTCAACTGAGAAAAATGTCCTCCTGTGTGCTACCTATATCCCCCCACTAGAATCCCCATACTTTAATGAAGACAGTTTCTCCATCCTGGAGAGGGAAATCAATCATTTCCAGACCCAGGGACATGTACTAGTCTATGGCGACCTAAATGCCAGAACTGGACAAGAACCTGACACCCTCAGCACACAGGGGGACAAGCACCTACCTGGAGGTGACAGCATTCCCTCCCCCATATGCCCCCCTAGGCACAACTACGACAACATAACCAACAAAAACGGGTCACGACTCCTGCAGCTCTGTCGCACACTGGGTATGTACATAGTCAATGGTAGGCTTCGAGGGGACTCCTATGGTAGGTACACCTATAGCTCATCTCTTGGCAGTAGTACTGTAGACTACTTTATCACTGACCTCAACCCAGAGTCTCTCAGAGCGTTCACAGTCAGCCCACTGACACCCCTATCAGACCACAGCAAAATCACAGTCTACTTGAACAGAGCAATACACAATCATGAGGCATCAAAGCCAAAGGAACTGAATAATATTAAGAAATGCTATAGATGGAAGGAAAGTAGTGTTGAAACCTACCAAAAAACAATTAGGAAACAACAAATTCAATCCATTCTAGACAACTTCCTGGACAAAACGTTCCACTGTAATAGTGAAGGTGTAAACTTGGCAGTAGAAAACCTAAACAGTATATTTGACCTCTCAGCTTCCCTATCAAATCTAAAAATCTCTAACAGAAAACCAAAGAAAAGTAATAACAGTGATAAATGGTTTGATGAAGAATGCAAAAACCTAAGAAAGAAATTGAGAAACCTATCCAACCAAAAACATAGAGACCCAGAAAACCTGAGCCTACGCCTTCACTATGGTGAATCACTAAAACAATACAGAAATACACTACGGAAAAAGAAGGAACAGCATGTCAGAAATCAGCTCAATGTAATTGAAGAATCCATAGACTCTAACCACTTCTGGGAAAATTGGAAAACACTAAACAAACAACAACACGAAGAGCTATCTATCCAAAACGGAGATGTATGGGTAAACCACTTCTCCAATCTTTTTGGTCCTATAACAGAGAACAAACAGCAAAAAAATATACATGATCAAATGCAAATCTTAGAATCAACTATTAAAGACTACCAGAACCCACTGGATTCTCCAATTACATTGAATGAACTACAGGACAAAATACAAACCCTCCAACCCAAAAAGTCCTGTGGTGTTGATGGTATCCTCAATGAAATGATAAAATATACAGACCACAAATTTCAATTAGCTATACTTAAACTCTTTAACATCATCCTTAGCTCTGGCATCTTCCCCAATATTTGGAACCAAGGACTGATAATAATTATATATCCCCAATAATTACCGTGGGATATGCGTCAACAGTAACCTTGGGAAAATCCTCAGCATTATCATTAACAGCAGACTAGTTCATTTCCTCAGTGAAAACAATGTAATGAGCAAATGTCAAATTGGCTTTTTACCAAATTACCGTACGACAGACCACGTATTCACCCTGCACACCCTAATTGACAAACAAACAAACCAAAACAAAGGCAAAGTCTTCTCATGCTTTGTTGATTTCAAAAAAGCTTTTGACTCAATTTGGCATGAGGGTCTGCTATACAAATTGATGGAAAGTGGGGTTGGGGGAAAAACATACGACATTATAAAATCCATGTACACAAACAACAAGTGTGCGGTTAAAATTGGCAAAAAACACACACATTTCTTTCCACAGGGCCGTGGGGTGAGACAGGGATTCAGTTTAAGCCCCACCCTCTTCAACATATATATCAACGAATTGGCGAGGGCACTAGAACAGTCTGCAGCACCCGGCCTCACCCTACTAGAATCTGAAGTCAAATGTCTTCTGTTTGCTGATGATCTGGTGCTTCTGTCACCAACCAAGGAGGGCCTACAGCAGCACCTAGATCTTCTGCACAGATTCTGTCAGACCTGGGCCCTGACAGTAAATCTCAGTAAGACAAAAATAATGGTGTTCCAAAAAAGGTCCAGTTGCCAGGACCACAAATACAAATTCCATCTAGACACCGTTGCCCTAGAGCACACAAAAAACTATACATACCTCGGCCTAAACATCAGCGCCACAGGTAACTTCCACAAAGCTGTGAACGATCTGAGAGACAAGGCAAGAAGGGCCTTCTATGCCATCAAAAGGAACATAAAATTTGACATACCAATTAGGATCTGGCTAAAAATACTTGAATCAGTTATAGAACCCATTGCCCTTTATGGTTCTGAGGTCTGGGGTCCGCTCACCAACCAAGAATTCACAAAATGGGACAAACACCAAATTGAGACTCTGCATGCAGAATTCTGCAAAAACATCCTCCGTGTACAACGTAAAACACCAAATAATGCATGCAGAGCAGAATTAGGCCAATACCCGCTAATTATCAAAATCCAGAAAAGAGCCGTTAAATTCTATAACCACTTAAAAGGAAGCGATTCCCAAACCTTCCATAACAAAGCCATCACCTACAGAGAGATGAACTTGGAGAAGAGTCCCCTAAGTAAGCTTGCCCTGGGGCTCTGTTCACAAACACAAACAGACCCCACACAGCCCAGGACAACAACAACAACAACAACACAATTAGACCCAACCAAACAATTAGACCCAACCAAATCATGAGAAAACAAAAAGAGAATTACTTGACACATTGGAAAGAACAAACAAAAAAACAGAGCAAACTAGAATGCTATTTGGCCCTAAACAGAGAGTACACAGTGGCAGAATACCTGACCACTGTGACTGACCCAAACTTAAGGAAAGCTTTGACTATGTACAGACTCAGTGAGCATAGCCTTGCTATTGAGAAAGGCCGCCGTAGGCAGACCTGGCTCTCAAGAGAAGACAGGCTATGTGCACACTGCCCACAAAATGAGGTGGAAACTGAGCTGCACTTCCTAACCTCCTGCCAAATGTATGACCATATTAGAGACACATATTTCCCTCAGATTACAGCGATCCACAAAGAATTTGAAAACAAACCCAATTTTGATAAACTCCCTTATCTACTGGGTGAAAAACCACAGTGTGTCATCACAGCTGCAAGATTTGTGACCTGTTGCCACAAGAAAAGTGCAACCAGTGAAGAACAAACACATTGTAAATACAACCCATATTTATGTTTATTTATTTTCCCATTTGTACTTAACTATTTGCACATTGTTACAACACTGTATATATACATAATATGACATTTGAAATGTCTTTATTCTTTTGAAACTTCTGAGTGTAATGTTTACTGTTAATATTTATTGTTTATTTCACTTTTGTTTACTATCTACTTCACTTGCTTTGGCAATGTTAACACACGTTTCCCATGCCAATAAAGCCCTTAAATGAAATTAGAGAGAGAGAGAGAGAGAGAGAGAGAGAGAGAGAGAGAGAGAGAGAGAGAGAGAGAGAGAGAGAGAGATGAGAGAGAGAGAGAGAGAGAGAGAGAGAGAGAGAGAGAGAGAGAGAGAGAGAGAGAGAGAGAGAGAGAGAGAGAGAGAGAGAGAGAGAGAGAGAGAGAGAGAGAGAGAGAGAGAGAGAGAGAGAGAGAGAGAGAGAGAGAGAGAGAGAGAGAGAGAGAGAGAGAGAGAGAAGAGAGAGAGAGAGAGAGAGAGAGAGAGAGACTGCTGTTACAGTATCATCCACCATGAAAGGCACTCCTAATCACTTAACTAGCTTTAGTCATTTCATCCCAACAGTTGAATATCAAAAGAAAGAACTCCCCACATCAAGGCTAACTTTTGGGAACCAAAGGGGATAGAAAGATACTGAGAATCAGCAGAACGAAATATAAAAGTTTACTTCCTAAATGCTGTGCAGGCGAAAGTTGCATTGATGGTGTTTGGACACAAGTGAATCAAGGTAGTAGTGGATGGAGCACTAATATCAAAGTTGATGATCTGACTTTGAAGGGAAGTTTATTTTGAAGGGAGGTGTAGTTGGAAGGGAAGTGAAGTTTAAAATGAAGTGTAGTTTGAAGGGAAGTGTAGTTTGAAGGGAAGTGTAGTTTGAAGGGAAGTATGGTTTGAAGGGAAGTGTAGTTTGAAGGGAAGTGTAGTGTGAAGGGAAGTATAGTTTGAAGGGAAGTGTTACAATAGTACTGTGTACTGCTTACCGCTGGAGTCAACTTGAGCTCAGACCTCTCCCTGTCACCTTGCTCGAAAAACTCACTGGTCACCAACTCCGCAACCTGCAGGGGGATTTCAACGTTATGTCAATGATGTCAATGATGACCCTATAGGCCCTGGTCAAAACGAGTACACTATAAAGGGATTAGGGTGCCATTTGGGACACAGCCAGAAGTTTTGTAAAGTTTCACCTGTTTGGAGATCTCCCAGGGGCGAGTCACTGCACCCAAGTCACATGCTGTCATCAGCATAGACCTGGTGAAGAAAGGGGTCAGGGGTTGTTTAGAACCAAAACAAGTCTCCACATAAGGAGATTGTTGACAATTTGTTCAATAAATAAGTAATAAAGATGGAAGGACCTGAGAAGTTCTCTGTGAGACTCGTCTGTCCAGCTGAACTCTCCAGACAGAACACAGTCAAAGAACTTGCTCCTCCGCCTGTTTAGGAGCATAGATAGAGTCACAAAACAGATACAAGGAAAAGGAGGGGGGTTCAATGGCAAGCAGATGGGAGGTAGCCTGAGTGCCGGCCTGTTTGTGCTATCATGTCAGCTACTTGTCACTCATTATCATGCCAATTTGGCTTGACAATGAGCAATGGAGTTGGCAAGAGCACAAACAGATCTGGGACCAGGCTAGTAGTGATTATTAAAGATATAAAAATCAAGTATCTCTTCTACAACTGTATGTGGAAGTTGGAAGACTTACTGGAAGTGCAGGGTGAGGTCAGTAGAGAGGATGGCTTGTTTCAGCAGCTGCATCATACTACTGTACTCTTTGGAACACAGGTTGGCAAAGATATTATGACCCTGTTGGAAAACATGAGAAAAATACATATTTTCAGGTAATAAATGGGTGGTGAATGTCAAGATTGAGCAATAAATGGAAGCTCTTAAGTAAAGGTGATGGTAGCCAAGGTCACCTCACTCTGTAGGATCATGACTGCATGGTTGAAGTGATGGTGTTCCAGGGTGGCTGATGTCCCGTAGAGCAGGGCCAGAGCAGAGCCAGTCCTGTAGGAAGCAGCAGAGGGACGGTCAACTGATTGCACTAATTGATTGATTGAATAACAGAGAGATGGACGGACAGGCAGGTGGACGTGCAGATAGATTGACTCACTGACTGACTGGTTGATCAGACTAATATTTTTTTTTTTTTACATTTCTCTGTGGGGCTCAGCCGAGGTGACTCACTTGGCCTGGAAGGCGTTGTTGGTGCCACGGTGGTCTAAGTCATGGCAGAGACAACCCACCATCAATGCCAGGGTCTCCGCATCCGACAGAACATCCTGGAAACCAGCCGTCTGCGGACACAGAGGTATGGAAGTATGGAGGTATGGAAACCAGCCGTCTGCGGACACAGAGGTATGGAAGTATGGAGGTATGGAAACCAGCCGTCTGCGGACACAGAGGTATGGAAGTATGGAGGTATGGAAACCAGCCGTCTGCGGACACAGAGGTATGGAAGTATGGAGGTATGGAAACCAGCCGTCTGCGGACACAGAGGTATGGAAGTATGGAGGTATGGAAACCAGCCGTCTGCGGACACAGAGGTATGGAAGTATGGAGGTATGGAAACCAGCCGTCTGCGGACACAGAGGTATGGAAGTATGGAGGTATGGAAACCAGCCGTCTGCGGACACAGAGGTATGGAAGTATGGAGGTATGGAAACCAGCCGTCTGCGGACACAGAGGTATGGAAGTATGGAGGTATGGAAACCAGCCGTCTGCGGACACAGAGGTATGGAAGTATGGAGGTATGGAAACCAGCCGTCTGCGGACACAGAGGTATGGAAGTATGGAGGTATGGAAACCAGCCGTCTGCGGACACAGAGGTATGGAAGTATGGAGGTATGGAAACCAGCCGTCTGCGGACACAGAGGTATGGAAGTATGGAGGTATGGAAACCAGCCGTCTGCGGACACAGAGGTATGGAAGTATGGAGGTATGGAAACCAGCCGTCTGCGGACACAGAGGTATGGAAGTATGGAGGTATGGAAACCAGCCGTCTGCGGACACAGAGGTATGGAAGTATGGAGGTATGGAAACCAGCCGTCTGCGGACACAGAGGTATGGAAGTATGGAGGTATGGAAACCAGCCGTCTGCGGACACAGAGGTATGGAAGTATGGAGGTATGGAAACCAGCCGTCTGCGGACACAGAGGTATGGAAGTATGGAGGTATGGAAACCAGCCGTCTGCGGACACAGAGGTATGGAAGTATGGAGGTATGGAAACCAGCCGTCTGCGGACACAGAGGTATGGAAGTATGGAGGTATGGAAACCCAGCCGTCTGCGGACACAGAGGTATGGAAGTATGGAGGTATGGAAACCAGCCGTCTGCGGACACAGAGGTATGGAAGTATGGAGGTATGGAAACCAGCCGTCTGCGGACACAGAGGTATGGAAGTATGGAGGTATGGAAACCAGCCGTCTGCGGACACAGAGGTATGGAAGTATGGAGGTATGGAAACCAGCCGTCTGCGGACACAGAGGTATGGAAGTATGGAGGTATGGAAACCAGCCGTCTGCGGACACAGAGGTATGGAAGTATGGAGGTATGGAAACCAGCCGTCTGCGGACACAGAGGTATGGAAGTATGGAGGTATGGAAACCAGCCGTCTGCGGACACAGAGGTATGGAAGTATGGAGGTATGGAAACCAGCCGTCTGCGGACACAGAGGTATGGAAGTATGGAGGTATGGAAACCAGCCGTCTGCGGACACAGAGGTATGGAAGTATGGAGGTATGGAAACCAGCCGTCTGCGGACACAGAGGTATGGAAGTATGGAGGTATGGAAACCAGCCGTCTGCGGACACAGAGGTATGGAAGTATGGAGGTATGGAAACCAGCCGTCTGCGGACACAGAGGTATGGAAGTATGGAGGTATGGAAACCAGCCGTCTGCGGACACAGAGGTATGGAAGTATGGAGGTATGGAAACCAGCCGTCTGCGGACACAGAGGTATGGAAGTATGGAGGTATGGAAACCAGCCGTCTGCGGACACAGAGGTATGGAAGTATGGAGGTATGGAAACCAGCCGTCTGCGGACACAGAGGTATGGAAGTATGGAGGTATGGAAACCAGCCGTCTGCGGACACAGAGGTATGGAAGTATGGAGGTATGGAAACCAGCCGTCTGCGGACACAGAGGTATGGAAGTATGGAGGTATGGAAGTATGGAAACTGCTTGTGTCCCAAATGGCACTCTATTCAGACCCCTCCACTTTTTCCAGATTTTGTTATGTTACAGAATTATTCTAAAATGGATAAAATAAAATAAATCCTCATTAATATACACACAATACCCCATAATGACAAAACAATAACAGGTTTGTAGAAATTCTTGCATATTTATTAAAAATAAAAAACAGATATACCTTATTTACATAAGTATTCAGACCCTTTGCTATGAGACTCGAAATTGAGCTCAGGTGCATCCTGTTTCCATTGACCATCCTTGAGATGTTTCTAAAACTTGATTGGAGTCCATCTGTGGTAAATTAAATTGATTGGACAATATTTGGAAAGGCACACACCTGTCTATATAAGGTCCCACAGATATAAGGTCCCACAGTGCATGTCAGAGCAAAAACCAAGCCGAGGTCGAAGGAATTGGCCGTAGAGCTCCGATACAGGATTGTGTTGAGGCACAGATCTGGGGAGTGTATCAAAACATTTATGCAGCATTGAAGGTCCCCAAGAACACAGTGGCCTCCATCATTCTTAAATGGAAGAAGTTCAGAACCACCAAGACTCTTCCAAGACTCTTCCTAAAGCTGGCCGCCCGGCCAAACTGAGCAATCGGGGGAGAAGGGCCTTGGTCAGGGAGGTGACCAAGAACCCGATGGTCACTCTGACAGAGCTCTAAGGTTCCTCTGTGGAGATTGGAGAATCTTCCAGAAGGACAACCATCTCTGCAGCACTCCACCAATCAGACCTTTATGGTAGAGTGGCCAGACGGAAGCCACTCCTCAGTAAAAGGCACATGACAGCCCGCTTGGAGTTTGCCAAAAGGCTGTCAGACCATGAGAAACAAGATTCTCTGGTCTGATGAAACCAAGATTGAACTCTTTGGCCTGAATGCCAAGCGTCACGTCTGGAGGAAACCTGGCACCATCCCTACGGTGAAGCATGGTGGTGGCAGCATCATGCTGTGGGGATGTTTTTCAGTGGCAGGGACTGGGAGACTAGTCAGGATTGAGGGAAAGATTAACGGAGCAAAGTACAGAGAGATCCTTGATGAAAACCTGCTCCAGAGTGCTCAGGACCTCAGACTGGGGTGAAGGTTCACCTTCCAACAGGACAACGACCCTAAGCACACAGCCAAGATAATGCAGGAGTGGATTCGGGACAAGTCTCTGAATATCCTTGAGTGGCCCAGCCAGAGCCCAGACGAACCCGATTGAACATCTCTGGAGAGACCTGAAAATAGCTGTGCATCCAACCTGACAGAGCTTGAGAGGATCTACAGAGAAGAATGGGAGAAACTCACCAAAAACAGGTGTGCCAAGCTTGTAGCGTCATACCCAAGAAGACTCGAGGCTGTAATCGCTGCCAAAGGTGCTTCAACAAAGTACTGAGTAAAGGGTTTGAATATTTATGTAAATATGATATTGCTGTTTTTTAATTTTTTTTATACATTTGCTAAAATTGAAAGAAAAAACAGTTTTTGCTTTGTCATTATTGGGTATTGTGTGTAGATTGATGAGGGGGGAAAAACAATTGAATCCATTTTAGAATAAGGCTGTAACATAACAAAATGTGGAAAAAGTAGTACCACTTAGTCTACTTTTGTCCCATCCCTTGTCAAAAGTGGTGCAAAAAATAGGTAATTTGGGACAGAACCATTGACTCCTTTAATTGGTTAACTTTTACTTTAATCGGCTTAGTGAAGAAACAAATTGAGGAACAATGTGAACAAAACAGTTTCATTATACAATACACCATTTCTTTTTTTTATATAGGGCCAAATAAGGGTTATTTGGCTTGCAACCATACCAGACCCCTTTTTGGTGCCTTCGGAAAGTATTCATACCCCTTGACTTATTCCACATTTTGTTGTGTTACAGCCTGAATTCAAAATTGATTAAATTGAGATTTTGTGTCACTTGCCTACACACAATACCCCATAATGTAAAAGTGGAATTATGTTTTTTGAAACTTTTACAAATTAATAAAACATTTAAGGCTACACACAAGTAACAAAGTGGAAACATGTTTTTATGAATTTTTTTCTCTCAAATGTATTGAAAATGAAATACAGAAATACTGTAGTATTCACACTGCTGAGTCAATACATGTTAGAAACACCTTTGGCAGCGATTACAGCTGTGAGTCTTTCTGGGTAAGTCTCTAAGAGCTTTGCAAACCTGGATTGTACAATATTTGCACATTATTCTTTTTTAAATTATTCAAGCTCTGTCAAGCTGGTTGTTGATCATTGCTAGACAGCCATTTTCAAGTCTTGCCATAGTTTTTCAAGCCAATTTAAGTCAAAAGTTAGGCCACTCAGGAACATTCAATGTCGTATTGGTAAGCAATTCTAGTGTATATTTGACATAGTGTTTTAGGTTATTGTCCTGCTCAAAGGTGAATTTGATTCCCAGTGTCTGTTGGAAAGCAGACTGAACCAGGTTTTCCTCTAGGATTTTGCCTGTGCTTAGCTCTATTCCGTTTGTTTTTATCCTAAAAAACTACCTAGTCCTTGCCGATGACAAGTATACCCATAACATGATGCAGCCACCACCATGCTTGAAAATATGAACTTTATGGATAATTAATAATAATAATTGATTGGATGTCAGTGGTACTCAGTGATGTGTTGTGTTGGATTTGCCCCCAAACATAACGCTTCGTATTCAGGACATAAAGTTCATGCCACATTTTTTGCAGTTTTACTTTAGTGCATTATTGCAAACAGGGTGCATGTTTTGGAATATGTTTTATTCTGTACAGGATTCCTTCTTTTCACTCTGCCATTTAGGTTAGTATTGTGGAGCCTTTAAACTCTGTAAAGTCCCCATTGGCCTCATGGTGAAATCCCTGAGCGGTTTCCTTCCTCTCCGGCAATTGAGTTAGGAAGAATGCATGTATCTTTGTAGTGACTGGGTGTATTGAGACACCATCCAAAGTGTAATTAATAACTTCACCATGCTCAAAGGGATATTCAATGTCTTCTTTTTTTTTACCCATCTACTAATAGGTGCCCTTTGCGAGGCATTGGAAAACCTCCCTGGTCTTTGTGGCTGAATCTGTGTTTGAAATTCACTGCTCGACTGAGGGACCTTAAAGATAATTATATGTGTGGGGTACAGAGATGAGGTAGTCATTAAAAAATCATGTTAAACACTAGTATTGCACACAGAGTGAGTCCATGCAACTTATTATGTGACTTGTTAAGCACATTTTTACTCCTGAACTTATTTAGGCTTGCCATAACAAAGGGGTTGAATACTTATTGACTCAAGACATTTCAGCCTTCAATGTTTTATTAATTTCTAAAAGTTTCAAAAAACATAACTCCACTTTGACATTATGGGGTATTGTGTGTAGGCAAGTGACACAAAATCTTAATTTAATCAATTTTAAATTCAGGCTGTAACACAACAAAATGTGGAAAAAGTCAAGGGGTGTGAATACTTGATGAAGGCAGTGTAGAACCCTTTTTTGAATGTTCTATAAAGAACCATGTTCATAAGGTTTTAAATTGAATCTTTATGGTGCTATAACCCTTTCCTAAGGTTCTACAAAGAACCATTAAAATAAGGTTATATGTAGCACCAAAAAGGGTTCCGCTATGCTTACAACAATTTTTGGTGCTATTGAGAACGCTTTTTAATGGTTCTTTATAGAACCTTTATGGAGAAAGGTTCTTTATAGAACCATTCTCAATCTCAAAGGTTCTACAAAGAACCTTTTGAAGAGCCATACATGGTGTTATATTCTGGTTAGTCAGTGTTAATTCACAAGATGAATCAGGTGTGCTAGCTCTGGAACAGCTGGGGGTCCCTGAGGAGAGAATTGAGATCGTCTGACTTAGTCAACAGTTCTCAATTGACACAAGGCCTTACGTGAGTCTTTTGCAAGACACTGTTACTGGCCATAGTCAAATTTGACATGTAATGATATAACACAACAGATTAGATAAACTGGAATGACACCCTCACTCACGGTTACACAAAAAGAGCTTTGAGCAAACCACGCCCCTACATTTCTATTATCACTAAAAGATGAAAGAACCCTTTCCTGAACTGCAATGAACCATTGAAGGGCTCAACAGGATCTTTGAGTCATTAAGGTTCGGTTCCACATAGAACCATCAACCTTACCAAAGAACCCTTGAGGAACCCTATTTTCTAAGTGTGTACATAGAGCATTTTTCATTGTGTTGACTCACTGTGATCATGACGAACATGCACTGGCACACGTTGAAGGCATGCCTCCAGTTATGGTATGCCACCGTGCGATAGTTCTTCCTCACCGTCAACAGCCAGCGACACAGGACCTGAGAGGGAGGAGGGACAATCATAAGGAATCAATGTTTGTTTTGCTGTTGTTCTCATATCAGGTGTTACTGTAAGATGTCACCAAGAGAGTTATTCAAAAATAAGATAAATAGGGTTGCAAAATTTCGGTACTCCCAAAATTCCCAAGATTTACAGAAACCCCAGTTGGAAGATTCCTGGAATCAGGACAGAATAACCAGGAACTCTACTATACTCCAACCAGGATTTCTGGAAAGCCTAGGGATTTTGGAAAAGTTGCTGGAATTTTCCAACCCTGGAGAGAAATATGAAAGCCTCTCCATTATCCCTCATTGTTGACCTCATTGTTGACCTCATTGTTGACCTCACTCACGTCATAGTCAATCTTAAACTTCTGGACGGCTCCGAGTTCCAGAAACATCCGGAGGGAGGCAGTGATCATGGCATCGTTGTCCAATGAGAAGTCGTTGAAGTGGAACTCTTCGATACCCAGCTCACTGCTCAGAGGGATCTTAGCAGCCTGAGTGAGTAGAACGTGAGGGTGAATATTGAGCGTCCTAGTAGGTGAACTGTGGTTCCTATTGAATACACCCCTGGGCAAGTAACTAGGTGAGTTCTACATGGACACCTGTTTCGATTACTATCTTGTAGTTTTGTAGTGGTTATTTTCCTATTTCTTCTACATGTAATGTAACTCTCAGACATACCTTGAGTCTGTCCACCTCTACCTTGGAGCATGTGGCGTGATAGGACAGCATCTGAGGGAGGAGAAAACATCATCATTGATCTCATGGTCTCTCACTCTCCTCTCTCTCTCTCTCTCTCTCTCTCTCTCTCTCTCTCTCTCTCTCTCTCTCTCTCTCTCTCTCTCTCTCTCTCTCTCTCTCTCTCTCTCTCTCTCTCTCTCTCTCTCTCTCTCTCTCTCTCTCTCTCTCTCTGCTCATGAACCTCTCTGGCCCCCTGCAGGTGAGTGTGGGACATGCATGATGATATGGGCTCTGGCGCAAAGTAATGCACTATATAGGGAATAGGATGCCATTGGGGATGCAGCCACAGACTCAATATTGTCTTCTTCACACTACTCATGACTGCATTTTACAGTATGATCCTCTACTGCCCGAGCCGATCATTCACATTTATATTCAGCACACAGGGTTCTGCTCTCCCACCATAAATATTTCAGTTATTTTCAGTATTTCCAAAGAGGAGATGCTGTCACAAAACGATTGCACACTGCAAAAAATGTCAGGAGTAAAACTATACTGGTATATCGCCTGTCATCAAGTCTGATATGCGGTTTAACCACATTACCTCCACTGTTTCATAAAGCACTCTGAGGACCATACATTCAGACAAACAGACAGACAGACAGACAGTGGAGCCCAAAGCCCAACAACTAGACTCTAAAATCATATAGCTAGCTAACATTTACATTTTAGTCATTTACCAGACGCTGTCTTCCAGAGCGACTTAGAGTTAGTGCAGCGACTTACAGTTAGTGCAATCATCTTAAGATATCTAGGTGGGACAACCACATATCTCAGTCATAGTAAGTACATTTTCCTCAATAACGTAATTATCAGCAAAGTCAGTGCTAGTAACTATCAGTAAAGTCAGTGCTAGCAACTATCAGTAAAGTCAGAGCTAGTAGCTATCAGTAAAGTCAGAGCTAGTAACTATCAGTAAAGTCAGTGCTAGTAACTATCAGTAAAGTCAGTGCTAGTATCTATCAGTAAAATCAGTGTTAGTAGCTATCGGTAAAGTCAGAGCTAGTAGCTATCAGTAAAGTCAGTGATAGTAGCTATCAGTAAAGTCAGTGCTAGTAGCAATCAGTAAAGTCAGTGCCAGTAACTATCAGTAAAGTCAGAGCTAGTAACTATCAGTAAAGTCAGTGCTAGTAGCTATCAGTAAAGTCAGTGATATTAATTATCTGTAAAGTCAGTGCTAGTAACTATCAGTAAAGTTAGTGCTAGTAGCTATCAGTAAAGTCAGTGCTAGTAACTATCAGTAAAGTCAATGCTAGTAACTATCAGTAAAGTCAGAGCTTGTAGCTATCAGTAAAGTCAGTGCTAGTAGCTATCAGTAAAGTCAGTGCTAGTAACTATCAGTAAAGTCAGTGTTAGTAGCTATCAGTAAAGTCAGTGCTAGTAACTATCAGTAAAGTCCGTGCTAGTAACTATCAGTAAAGTCAGAGCTAGTAGCTATCAGTAAAGTATGTGCTAGTAGCTATCAGTAAAGTCAGTACTAGTAGCTATCAGTAAAGTCAGAGCTAGTAGCTATCAGTAAAGTCAGTGCTGGTAACTATCAGTAAAGTCAGTGAAAGTAACTATCAGTAAAGTCAGTGCTAGTAGCTATCAGTAAAGTCAGTGCTAGTAGTTATCAGTAAAGTCAGTGCTAGTAGCTATCAGTAAAGTCAGTGCTAGTAGCTATCAGTAAAGTCAGTGCTAGTAGCTATCAGTAAAGTCAGTGCTAGTAGCTATCAGTAAAGTCAGTGCTAGTAACTATCAGTAAAGTCAATGCTAGTAACTATCAGTAAAGTCAGAGCTAGTAGCTATCAGTAAAGTCAGTGCCTGTAACTATCAGTAAAGTCAGAGCTAGTAACTATCAGTAAAGTCAGTGCTAGTAGCTATCAGTAAAGTCAGTGATAGTAACTATCAGTAAAGTCAGTGCTAGTAACTATCAGTAAAGTTAGTGCTAGTAGCTATCAGTAAAGTCAGTGCTGGTAACTATCAGTAAAGTCAGTGCTAGTAACTATCAGTAAAGTCAGTGCTAGTAACTATCAGTAAAGTTAGTGCTAGTAGCTATCAGTAAAGTCAGTGCTAGTAACTATCAGTAAAGTCAGTGCTAGTAACTATCAGTAAAGTCAGAGCTAGTAGCTATCAGTAAAGTCAGTGCTAGTAGCTATCAGTACAGTCAGAGCTAGTAGCTATCAGTAAAGTCAGTGCTAGTAGCTATTGGTAAAGTCAGTGCTAGTAGCTATCAGTAAAGTCAGTGCTAGTAACTATCAGTAAAGTCAGTGTTAGTAGCTATCAGTAAAGTCAGTGCTAGTAACTATCAGTAAAGTCAGTGCTAGTAACTATCAGTAAAGTCAGAGCTAGTAGCTATCAGTAAAGTCAGTGCTAGTAGCTATCAGTAAAGTCAGTGCTAGTAGCTATCAGTAAAGTCAGTGCTAGTAGTTATCAGTAAAGTCAGTGCTAGTAGCTATCAGTAAAGTTAGTGCTAGTAGCTATCAGTAACGTCAGTGCTAGTAGCTATCGGTAAAGTCAGTGCTAGTAGCTATCAGTAAAGTCAGTGCTAGTAGCTATCGGTAAAGTCAGTGCTAGTAGCTATCAGTAAAGTCAGTGCTAGTAGCTATCAGTAAAGTCAGTGCTAGTAACTATCAGTAAAGTCTAGTAGCTATCAGTGAAGTCAGTGCTAGTAGCTATCAGTAAAGTCAGTGCTAGTAGCTATCAGTAAAGTCAGTGCTAGTAACTATCAGTAAAGTCAGTGCTAGTAACTATCAGTAAAGTCAGTGCTAGTAGCTATCAGTAAAGTCAGTGCTAGTAGGGGGGAAAGTCAAGTGCGAGTGTTTGTTTAGGAAAGACACATAAAAAAAATAATCCTAAACGCCTAGAGAGTGAGGGGAGAAGAATACACGGGTCAGTCCCAAATGGCACCCTATGCCCTTTATATTGCGCTACTTTTGACCATTTGGGACGCAACCTATCAATGCTCACATCCAGGGCCACAGACTGCTTGGCCCAGGTCTTCTTCACTTGGTTGTACATCATGGTGTTGTTGATTCCCAGCCCACAGAATATGACAAACGCCTGTGTGGAGACACAGGGTAGAACAATGTTCTAACAATAAAACAGGTTTATAATATCTACTGTAATACAGATATAGCTATAGATAGAACCTCAGTCGAGAGAGCAGGTTTCTAATATCTACTGTAATACAGATATAGATAGACCCTCAGTCTAGAGGGCAAGTTTCTAATATCTACTGTAATACAGATATAGCTATAGATAGACCCTCAGTCGAGAGGGCAGGTCTCTAATATCTACTGTAACACAGATCTAGATATAAATATAGATATAGATAGACCCTCAGTCATCACCTCAAACAGTCTTTGATCTGCATCATTGAATGTCCTCCTGTCCAGGCGATTTAGAATCTGGGCAACCCCTTAGAACAGTGCAGAAAATACATCAATATTTGTTAATGATAATTGAATGGGTGGAATAGTAGAAAGGTAAAAAGACAGAGTGGTTTTCAAGTGACAGTGGATTGGTGAACAGACTGGTGAACCCACCTATTATCTGATGAGTCCGGTTCCAGATGGGGACACACAGTACTGATCTGATGTGGAATCCTGAGGCTTGATCTGCCTGGGGAGTACGGAGTGGAATGTTACTGTGTGTGCACGCCCACGCATCTGAGTGTGTGTGGTGTGTGTGTGGTGTGTGGTGGGTGTGCGTGTATGTGCATGTATGTGCGTGTGTGTGCGTGTGCGCATACAGATGTAGGGTCTTAATTGAGTCACTCTTTTGTTGCTGAGAATGTTCCTGCACAGAAGGAAATGCAAACCTGTAGTGTATTCAAGTTTTTAAAAAGCTTTTAAAGTTTGTAATTTCCACTTTAACATTTCAGGATTGTCAGGAACTAAAAATGTATCAACCCCTACAAAACATTTCCATTAATTATAATCCACATAATAATTCACATTTCCTGTTTCTTCAGGATTATTTTCCTGCTGTAGCAAACTGGCTCAAATTAAGATCCTACGTCTGTACGTGCGTGCCTGCGTGTGTGTGTGCGAACGTGTGTGTCCAAAAGTGTGTGTGTGTGTGTGTCCGTGTGGGTGTGTGATTGTGAGTGATTGGTGCCACACCTCAGCATCGAAGCGGGGGTCCTGACAGACGTCACTGATGTTGACAGGCAGTCCTGTGGACGCCACCAGTTCAGCAATGCTGTTATTGATCAGCCAATCAGAGCAGGACAGCTTCTCCATGCTGACTTTGTCAAAGAGACACACACTCTCAAGAAATGCTAAATACATGGATTGGGGTTACAGGCAGATGTCAGTCTTTCCTATCAATTGTTACAATTGAAGTCGGATGTTTACATGCACTTAGGTTGGAGTCATTAAAACTCGTTTTTCAACCACTCCACACATTCTTGTTAACAAACTATAGTTTTGGCAAGTCGGTTAGGACATTTACTTTGTGCATGACACAAGTAATTTTTCCAACAATTGTTTACAGACAGATTATTTCACTTATAATTCACTGTATCACAATTCCAGTGGGTCAGAAGTTTACATACACTAAGTTGACTGTGCCTTTAAACAGCTTGGAAAATTCCAGAAAATGATGTCATGGCTTTAGAAGCTTCTGATAGGCTAATTAACATAATTTGAATCAATTGGAGGTGTACCTGTGGATGTATTCAAGGCCTACCTTCAAACTCAGTGCCTCTTTGCTTGACATCATGGGAAAATCAAAAGAAATCAACCAAGACCTCAGAAAAGAATTGTAGACCTCCACAAGTCTGGTTCATCCTTGGGAGCAATTTCCAAACGCCTGAAGGTACCACGTTCATCTGTACAAACAATAGTACGCAAGTATAAACACCATGGGACCACGCAGCCGTCATACCGCTCAGGAAGGAGACGCGTTCTGTCTCCTAGAGATGAACGTACTTTGGTGCGAAAAAGTGCAAATCAATCCCAGAACAACAGCAAAGTACCTTGTGAAGATGCTGGAGGAAACATGTACAAAAGTATCTATATCCACAGTAAAACGAGTCCTATATCGACATAACCTGAAAGGCCGCTCAGCAAGGAAGAAGCCACTGCTCCAAAACCGCCATAAAAAAGCCAGACTACGGTTTGCAACTGCACATGGGGACAAAGATCGTACTTTTTGGAGAAATGTCCTCTGGTCTGATGAAACAAAAATATAACTGTTTGGCCATAATGACCATCGTTATGTTTGGAGGAAAAAGGGGGTTCATTGCAAGACAAAGATCACCATCCCAACCGTGAAGCACTGGGGTGGCAGCATCATGCTGTGGGGGTGCTTTGCTGCAGGAGGGACTGGTGCATTTCACAAAATAGATGGCATCATGAGGAACGAAAAGGATGTGGATATATTGAAGCAACATCTCAAGACATCAGTCAGGAAGTTAAAGCTTGGTCGCAAATGGGTCTTCCAAATGGACAATGACCCCAAGAATACTTCCAAAGTTGTGGCAAAATGGCTTAAGGACAACAAAGTCAAGGTATTGGAGTGGCCATCACAAAGCCCTGACCTCAATCCAATAGAACATTTGTGGGCAGAACTGAAAAAGCGTGTGCGAGCAAGGACGCCTACAAACCTGACTCAGTTACACCAGCTCTGTCAGGAGGAATGGGCCAAAATTCACCCAATTTATTGTGGGAAGCTTGTGGAAGGCTACCCGAAACGTTTGACCCAAGTTAAACAATTTAAAGGCAATGCTACCAAATACTAAATGAGTGTAAACTTCTGATGAATGTGATGAAAGAAATAAAAGCTTAAATAAATAATTCTCTATACTATTATTCTGACATTTCACATTCTTAAAATAAAGTGGTGATCCTAACTGTCCTAATTTTTACTAGGATTAAATGTCAGGAATTGTGAAAAACTAAGTTTAAATGTATTTGGCTAAGGTGTATGTAAACTTCCGACTTCAACTGTATGTATAACTATTAAAATATCTTGTCCCAAGCAGCGAGGACTTCACCTGATGTCACGGTCCATGTTACACAGGGGAGACATGAGCTCAAAGGTCTTAGAGAACTTTACCACCTACATAAAAGACATAGAATTGGAAAGGGAAGAATTGGAGAGGGAAGAATTGTTGAGGGAAGAATTGGTGAGGGAAGAATTGGAAAGGGAGGATGTTGGAGAGGGAAGAATTGGAGGGAAAACAGAAGGAAGGAGAAATGAGGAAAATAGAGGAGGAGATGAGGTCTATTGTTGACAGGTGAGTGTATTGTTTAGCAGAGGAGAGGAGGTGAGAGGAGCCGGGAGAAGGAAGCAGAGGAGAGGAGGTGAGAGGAGCCGGGAGAAGGAAGCAGAGGAGAGGAGGTGAGAGGAGCCGGGAGAAGGAGGCAGAGGAGAAGAGGGGAGAGGTCAGTCTCACAGGTGAGTGTATGTCCTCCAGCAGCAACACAGAGCAGCGTTCACACTGCAGCAGGGTCACAGCTCTCTGCATGATCTTCCTCACTATCTTCTCCAGGTCTGTCTGCTCCTCAAACAGGTCATTCACCACCTCTAGCAGAGCCTGGGGGAGCACAACAACAACACTGACCACTCTCTCTATTTGTCTAAGAAATTGAGAGAGAGAGTATCTGGAGAACGGTGTAGTGACTGGCTATGTGAGCCCACTCTTTCTGCTCCTATCGTTGAGAGACATACAGGCTATGTGAGAGACAGACAGGCTATGTGAGAGACAGAGAGGCTATGTGAGAGACAGACAGGCTATGTGAGAGACAGACAGACTATGTGAGAGACAGACAGGCTATGTGAGAGACAGAGAGGCTATGTGAGAGACATACAGGCTATGTGAGAGACAGACAGGCTATGTGAGAGAAAGAGAGGCTATGTGAGAGACTGACAGGCTATGTGAGAGACAGACAGACTATGTGAGAGACAGACAGGCTATGTGAGAGACAGACAGGCTATGTGAGAGACAGAGAGGCTATGTGAAAGACAGACAGGCTATGTGAGAGACAGACAGACTATGTGAGAGACAGACAGACTATGTGAGAGACAGACAGACTATTGGAGAGACAGACAGACTATGTGAGCGACAGACAGACTATGTGAGAGACAGACAGGCTATGTGAGAGACATAAAGGCTATGTGAGAGACAGACATACTATGTGAGAGACAGACAGACTATGTGAGAGACAGACAGGCTATGTGAGAGACAGACAGACTATGTGAGAGACAGACAGGCTATGTGAGAGACAGACAGACTATGTGAGAGACAGACAGACTATGTAAGAGACAAAAAAAGGTGCTCCAGTGCATTCGGAAAGTATTCAGACCCCTTCACCTTTTCCACATTTTGTTACGTTACAGCTGTATTCTAAAATTGATTAATTAAATAAAAATCTGCATCAATCTACACATTATAACCCATAATGATAAAGCGAAAACAGGGTTTTAGAAATGTTTGCAAATTTATAAAACTTAAAAGACAGTATTTACATAAGTATTCAGACCCTTTGCTATGAGACTCGAAATTGAGCTCAGGTGCATCCTGTTTCCATTGATCATCCTTGAGATGTTTCTACAACTTGAATGTAGTCCACCTGTGGTAAATTCAATTGATTGGACATGATTTGGAAAGGCACATACCTGTCTATATAAGGTCCCACAGTTTACAGTGCATGTCAGAGCAAAAACCAAGCCATGAGGTCGAAGGAATTGTCCGTAGAGCTCCGAGACAGGATTGTGTTGAGGCACAGATCTGGGGAAGTGTACCAAAAAATGTCTGCAGCATTGTAGGTCTCCAAGAACACAGTGGCCTCCATCATTCTTAAATGGAAGAACTTTGGAACCACCAAGACTTTTCCAAGAGCTTGCTGCCCGGCCAAACTGAGCAATCAGTGAGAAGGGCCTTGGTCAGGGAGGTGACCAAGAACCCGATGGTCACTCTGACAGAGCTCCCAAGTTCCTCTGTGGAGATGGGAGAACCTTCCAGAAGGACAACCATCTCTGCAGCTTTCCACCAGTCAGGCCTTTATGGTAGAGTGGCCAGAATGAAGCCACTCCTCAGTAAAAGGCACATGACAGCCCGCTTGGAGTTTACCAAAAGGCACCTAAAGGACTCTCAGACTATGAGAAACCAGATTCTCTGGTCTGATGAAACCAAGATTGAACTCTTTGGCCTGAATGCCAAGTGTCACGTCTGGAGGAAACAGGCACCGCTCATCACCTGGCCAATACCATCCCTACGGGGAAGCATGGTGGTGGCAGCATCATGATGTGAGGATGTTTTTCAGCGGCAGGGACTGGGAGACTAGTCAAGATCGAGGGAAAGGTTAACGGAGCAAAGTACAGGGAGATCCTTGATGAAAACCTGCTCCAGAGCACTCAGGACCTCAGACTGGGGTGAAGGTTCACCTTCCAACAGGACAACAACCCTAAGCACACAGCCAAGACAACGCAGGAGTGGCTTCGGGACAAGTCTCTGAATGTCCTTGTGTGGCCCAGCCAGAGCCCGGACTTGAACCCGATGAAACATCTCTGGAGAGACCTGAAAATAGCTGTGCAGCGAAGCTTCCCATCTCATCCTGACAGAGCTTGAGAGGATCTGCAGAGATGAATGGGAGAAACTCCCCAAATACAGGTGTGCCAAGCTTGTAGCGTCGTACCCAAGAAGATTTGAGTCTGTAATCACTGCCAAAGGTGCTTCAACAAAGTACTGAGTAAAGGGTCTGAATACTTATGTAAATGTGATATTTCCGTTTATTTATTTTTGAAATAGCTATAAACCTGTTTTTGCTTTGTCATTATGGGGTATTGTGTGCAGATTGATGAGGGGGAAAAAAACGTTTTAATCAATTTTAGAATAAGGCTGTAACGTAACAAAATGTGGAAGAAGTGAAGGGGTCTGAATACTTTCCGAATGCACTGTATATAGAACCTAAAAGGGTTCTTCAGCTGTCCCCATAGGAGAACCCTTTAAATAACCATTTTTGGTTCCAGGTAGAACCCTTTTGGTTCAAGGTAGATCCCTTTTTGGTTCCATGTAGAACCCTTTCCACAGAGAGTTCTACATGGAACCCAAAAGGGTTCTACCTGGAACCAAAAAGGGTTCTCCTATGGGGACAGCCGAAGAACCCTTTTGAAACCCTTTTTTCTAAGAGAGTATGAGCCAACTCACTCTGCTCCTCTCATACTCCTTCCGAGACTCTGAAAACAACTTGGCATTGGAGATGGATATTCCGCAAAACGGTAGATACATCTGCAGCACCTGATGGGGGAAAGCAAAGGAGAAGAGAAAAATAGTTATAGTTCTGAGGCTAAATGATAAAAAGGAAAAACAACATCTATAATTCAGTGGTTGCAGTCTGATCTCAACTGTAATGTGTTCCTTCAAAACAGCCAAGCCACAAAATCCATCAGTGGTATTGAACAAACTTCTTTGGCCATCTAGTTTATCTGTGTGTGTGTGTGTGTGTGTGTGTGTGTGTGTGTGTGTGTGTATGTGTGTGTGTGTGTAGGTGGCTAGTTTACCCTTGATAGCGTTCTTCTTTTCTTCAACGTCTATTAACACACCTGGTTGCTTTCCTCTTAATGGAGTATTGACTTAGTAAAGGAATGACTCATGTATTAAGTAGGTCTTCTGAATGTGCTAGACAGCAAGCAGTCACATAAGTAAGATTGAGTCTTTTTTAATTGGTTTTCTGTTAAACAGACGGTCGGCCATTCAAAGACAGCAGACCTAGACCTATTTTCCAACACACACTAAACCTATGTCTCAACCCAACTCTTTGATATGTGCTGCCATTTCCCACAAAGAGTAGGTTCAAACAGATTTGCAAATAGCATGCATCACAAATAGCATGCATAACAAGGGGTTGCCAAGAATTGCACTTCTTCATATAAATGAGTCTGTATCTATCACTCTTTTGAACTTCTAATGCATAAAGTGTTGAAAGAGTTGACGGTCTTGTTTAACTAAATCCTGCCACCTGGTGGGAATTAATTAGGACTCCATCGCTAATCCCAATGGCACGCTATTCCTTAATCACCCTATTCCCTATGTAGTGCACTACTTTTGACCAGGGCCCATAGAGTTCTGGTCAAAAGTAGTGCACCATGTTGGGAATAGGGTGCCATTTGGGACAACACAACAAAAATCAACTGGCTACTTAGAGAGAAAAAACGAATTGACAGGACATGGTTACACAGGACCAATATGTGCAAAATATCTACATTAGTGAAAGCCCTATAGCTGCAACATTTGTATTGGGGTTAGTTCTTATTTGATAGTCCTGTATGTGAAATAATAATCTTCCAGCTAAAACAAAAAAGCTTGGTTCTGAGACAATAACACTGATCTCCCTCTGGTGGAGGTAGTGGAGATGCTGTCAGTGACAATAATGAATTCTCATTGTATAGGAAGTTTAGTTTTACGACTACCAATCAAGCCCAGCTAAAGTATTTGAAATTATTTCAAATAGTATTTTGAACTCTGACCTTCTCATCGTCCTCAGTAAAAGGTGTTCCAATAGGGTTCTTGTTGATGGCCTGCACAACCCCTATGACCTCTCCATCACTGTTACAGATGGTCATACACAGGATGGACTGGGTCTTATAGCCGGTCAGCTTGTCTATCTCATCACTGAACCGATGGTCCTACAGGACGAGACGTATAGGAGAGGAAATGTCACAAATTCTGTACACACACACATACTAATAACACTTGCACACATTGTTTTTGAATTCAGAAATCAACCTGAACCAACAGAATAGATTTGATGGGAGGAAAGATCATTCATTCTTTAGAGAATGGAGGTTAGAGGTTTTAGAGAATGACTGTAGCCTAGTTAGTATTGATCAAAACACTGTGTTAAAGTAGCCTACAGCACCGCAGCAAGCGCTAAATGGTGTTCTCATGTGCAGCGTGCAGTGCACCACAGACCTACAGGTAACTGCCAAAATATAGGAAACACCAACATAAAGTGTCTTAATAGGGTTTTGGGCCATGAACAGCTTCAATGAGCCTTGGCATAGATTCTACAAGTGTCTGGAACTCTATTGGAGGGCGTTGGGCCAGTAACCGAAAGGTGGCTGGTTCCAATACCCAAGCCAACAAGGTGGAAAATCTGTCGATTTGCTGTTGAGCAAGGCACTTAACCCTCATTTGCTCCAGGGGCGCCGTACTACTATGGCTGACCCTGTAAAACAACACATTTCACTGCAACTATCCAGGTGCATGTGACAATACAACATTATTTCAATTTTTTAAAATTCATCCACGACAATTCCATAATTTGGAGTTTTGTTGATGGTGGTGAAAAACGCTGTCTCAGGCGCCGCTCCAGAATCTCTCATAAGTGTTCAATTCGGTTGAGATCTGGGGACTGAGACGGACTGAGACAGACAGACAGACACACACACATACATACACACACACACACACACACACTCCCTTTAAAACCCCCTATACTCCTTTGAGACCCCTCTTTCAAAGTCACTGAGATCTCTTCTTCTAGCCATGGTAGCCAAAATAATGGGCAGCTGGGCATTTTTATACATGACCCTAAGCATTATGGGATGTTAATTGCTTAATTAACTCAGCTATCACACCTGGTTTCAATATACTTGTATCCCTCATTTACTCAAGTGTTTCCTTTATTTCGACAGTTACCTGTATACCTTATTGCTATTAATCCAAAATTGTATCCCAAATGAGGCCCTACTGCCCATCTAGTGCACTACTTTTAACCAGGGCCTGCACTATATTTTTCAAAAGTAGTGCACTATGAAGGGAATATGGTGCCATTTGGGACGGACACAGGTCAAATAAATTGGTCCACTGGGTCCCAGGACTGGGCTTAATATCTGTCAAAATCACACGAGGCGGCTCTATTCCTGGTTGCCTAGATCCCGCCAGTAGCCTAGTTCCCGACAGTGTCTCTAAGTTGACATGTACGCGCACTCATTGCAGTAATAGACCCCACGAGGCCGGACCGACGTCAACTTGTTGCCTTTGCCTCGCGAGGCGCCCATCGACAGGATATAATGATGTATAGCGCGCGCAACTGGTGGGTGGGACTCCAGTGACGGAGAGAGATGGAGCTTGCAGCCTTGCAGGGAATTAAATGTCCATGGTTTTCATATCCCTGTCTATGGAGGAAACGATGGTGGATGGGCTGTATTTTCTTTGATGTAATTGTAATAATTACCCATAATATTTTTGCTACAATAATTGTCATGGTGATGATGTGTGGATGAAAGCTGTGTCCTGATTCACACCCCTTGACTTTTTCCCTAAAAAATGGTGTTACAGCCTGCATTTAAAACGGATTACATTTAGATTATTTGTGTCACTGGCCTACACACAATACCCCATAATGTCAAAGTGGAATTATAATTTTCAAGACCTTAAAAATAATCAGAAGAATATCAGGATAACTGGAGTTACCAAGTCAATTCATGATGTGCTCCGGAGCAGACAGTTCTTCAGGTTATGTAGAGAGAGAGAGAGACTGATAGGATGCCGTTTCAGATTTTTTCTTCCACTTTGACATTACAGAGTATTTTCTGTAGATCGTTGACAAAAAAAAGACAGTTAAATCAATTTTAATCCCACTTTGTAACACAACAAAATGTGAAAAAAGTCAAGGGGTGTGAATACTTTCTGAAGGCACTGTATCCATAGAGGATTCACACACTTTTAATTTAATGGTATTTCGTTTCTATATCCCAATAATAGCATTGAATAAAAATGAAATATTCGAATTTTGCATTTAGGGTTTGCAGTGATAGGTCTAATTTAGGAAACCTGATGTTTCCAAATGGATAATGTTTACCTCATATGCATTGGGTATGTTTACAGTCTCCCCATGCTCTGCCACGTATCCGATGATGCCCTTTCCCCACGGCACCTGCACCTCGTTAGAGTTCAGAGTGCTCGAGGAGGGTAGCACCGTGGTGCCCGAGTGCACATCGAATAACTTAGACACGAGCGTTCTCTTGTGAGAGGGTCCCTCAACTAGGAACAGCGAGCACCTATCCGCATCCACCAGGATACACACATTGATTAGGATCTTATAACTCAGGTTGGTCATGTCCAGGTCATTGGAGACATCTTTCACCAACTCAAGGAAGAACTCCCTCTCGTTGGTCTCCTTCAGTCTGTATTTGTAGTCGATGGCACTGGAAGCATACTGGGGCACATTGACCCTGGATTCGAGAAGGGCGCTCAGAATGTGCCCGGTGGTTGGCGGCAAGGAACTAGCTTTGCGCAGCAGCGCGCGGCGTCTCATGCTGGACTGGGAATCATCGTGTTCCCTGTGACTGGCGTGCTCGTCGTAGGTTCTGTGCGTGGTGGTGGCTTTGGACCGGGCGAAGTTCCGTCGGAGCTCCATGTGGGAGGAGCGGCGCCGGAGACCGTCAGTGTTGGTCGGCCAGAGGGGGTCCCTGGCCACTCCGCCACGCTTTTCCTCGGCTAGGGAGACTTTGGGCGGCTGTTGGTCCTTCAACCACCTGCTCACTGTATCGGATTTTCCTTTACGCACGACATACTCCTCAAAGAGGTCCGGGTGGCAGTCCAAAAACGCTTCCACGTCGGAGAAGTCAAAGGTAGTCATCGGGAAAACAGAAAAGACCCTAAGAAGAAGCAGAATAATATCAGGATAACTGGAATTACCAAGACAATTCATGAGGTGCTCTGGAGCAGACGGTTCTTCAGGTTCTGTAGAGAGAGAGAGAAAGAGAGACCGATAGGATGCCTTTCAGCTCTTCATGTACTCCCTGCTACCCATTTAAAACAATCCATCGTCGTCCTCTTCTATGGAATGCTGCGAGCAGAGATTTTCAGCTAGGGTATTAAATATTAATGAATTCTGTTTACTTCTTGAGACTAAATTGATGACGCCGAGTGTCGCAAGCTGAAGGGCTATGTGTCAGTCAGCTAAGACTACAGCACCAGATGCCCTGGTGATTCTGTAGCTTATACAATGCAGATCAGGAGGAAAGCACTGTCCGCGTGCTGCAGATCAGGAGGAAAGCACTGTCCGCGTGCCTGTAGCAGTAGAAGTTGATGCTCTCTCTCTCTTCATAAGCCAGGGACACCTGAAGTGGCACTATATTCCATATTTAGTGCACTGCTTTTTGCCAGGGCCTATGATGAATAAATAGGGTGCCATTTCAGACAAAGGCTCGCTCTCTTTACAGGGCTCCAATTTCAAATGAATTAGAATTTTAAATTACATTTCCTTTGAATCATTTTATAGTGACTGCAGCCAAATATATTATTTGTGTGTGTGTGTGTGTTGTGTGTGTGTGTGTGTGTTGTGAGAGGGAGAAAAATAAGAGAGAAAATTAATATTAATGTCCAAGTTCTCCTTCGTAGACACACACTAGACACCCCTGCACACCTTGAGAAGCCAATTACCACTTTATAAAACAGATCAATAATCCTCCCCCTGGTCTGAGCAATGGAACACCAACTTTGAAGTTTATAGAGCACAATTAGTTTTAATGACATTATTAAAACACTATGTTTTGCCTCTAAAACTATGTAGGCTCAGGTAAAAAGTAGTGTACCATATGGGGAATAGCGTGCCATTTGGGACTCTTACTGGATAAACAACAATAGTTGATCATATGCAACAGAAAAAGTGGTATGACTAATAGTAATGACGGTGGTGACTAAAGGCCAAGTGGTATGACTAATCGTAATGATGGTGATGACTAAATGCTGAGTGGTAGGACTAATAGCAATGACGGTGGTGACTAAATGCTGAGTGGTAGGACTAATAGCAATTATGGTGATGACTAAAGGCCAAGTGGTAAGACCAATAGTAATGACGGTGGTGACTAAAGGTTGAGTGGTAGGACTAATTGTAATGACGGTGGTGACTAAAGGCTGAGTGGTAGGACTAATAGTAATGATGATGATGACTAAAGGCCAAGTGGTAGGACTAATAGTAATGACGGTGGTGACTAAAGGCCAAGTGGTAGGACTAATAGTAATGATGGTGATGACTAAAGGCCAAGTGGTAGGACTAATAGTAATGATGGTGATGACTAAAGGCTGAGTGGTAGGACTAATAGTAATGATGGTGATGACTAAAGGCTGAGTGGTAGGACTAATAGTAATGACGGTGATGACTAAAGGCTGAGTGGTAGGACTAATAGTAAGGATGGTGATGACTAAAGGCCAAGTGGTAGGACTAATAGTAATGATGGTGATGACTAAAGGCTGAGTGGTAGGACTAATAGTAATGATGGTGATGACTAAAGGCTGAGTGGTAGGACTAATAGGAATGATGGTGATGTCTAAAAGCTGAGTGGTAGGACTAATAGTAATGATGGTGATGACTAAAGGCAGAGTGGTAGGACTAATAGTAATGATGGTCTGTAGTCCAGTGGCCTTGTGTCTCCATCTTTAGTCCTTCTTAATAAACAGGGCTGTAGTCCAGTGGCCTTGTGTCTCCATCTCTAGTCCTTCTTCCAGGGCTATCAGAAAGCTGCTTTCACACAACCACACTGCTCATGAATACATGCATGCACACACATACGCACACACACGCACACACGCACACACTCCAGCTCTCCATAGATTAGTTCTGTGTTTGAAATGTGCTTTAAAATATTCACTTTATTCTCCTGGAAACTGGAAACTAGTCTAGCTGGATTGCTTTGAGCTGGCATCAGGCTCCTATCATTCTCAGCAACACACAGAGAGAGAGAGAGATGTCTCCATCATATAGCTGCTCTAGTATGTATGGTCTCCATTGTCCATGAGACAGAAATGGACTGACCATAGGGCAGATGGGCTCTACCATCTTCCTTTAGCCCATGTGGGCCTGTCTAAATTTGGTGTTTTGACAGAATTATCATTATTTGGCTAATAATGAGGGCCTCTTGGAAAAAAGTGTGTAGTATGGGGACCTCGATGGGAATAAATGGGCCGGTGTGTTAGAAATGCCCTGCCTGATTTCTGGTTCCAGTCCGCCCCTCTTAATTGTCTTTGAGATCTGGTACAGAGCAGAGGAGACGTGAAGTGGTGTGATGATGCCTCAGGGGGTTGGCGGCTGTTGCAACATGTTGTAACAATGTAAACGCTCATCACTAGGCTATGTACAATAGCTGTTGCTTAATTAATTGTAATGTCATGCACATGTGGCTAATGAGGCCTGAACTACACTGAACAACATGGAGGGATCTAGTTATACATGGATGCAACAGACAGACAGACAGACAGGCAAGCAGGCAGGCAGGCAGGCAGATAGATATATAGACAGACAGACAGACAGACAGACAGACAGACAGACAGACAGACAGACAGACAGACAGACAGACAGACAGACAGACAGACAGACAGACAGACAGACAGACAGACAGACAGACAGACAGACAGACAGACAGACAGACAGACAGACAGACAGACAGACAGACAGACAGACAGACAGACAGACAGACAGACAGACAGACAGACAGACAGACAGACAGATTAGATAGATAGATAGATAGATAGATAGATAGATAGATAGATAGATAGATAGATAGATAGATAGATAGATAGATAGATAGATAGATAGATAGATAGATAGATCTACTGTATAACACAACACTGGTATGTTTTCAGCCCCGCAGGCAACGGCTTAGTTTGACACCAGTGTGTAGTGAGCTAATCAAACCACCTCTAAAATATATTGGGTATTAACAACAAGCAGAGCCGACAGAGCCTGGAGAAATCTCTGCATCTATTTAACATGTATAATGCAGCAGCAGGAAATGTAATCCAGAGAGCAGCGCGGCTCTTCCGCTGAGGCTGAACAGGCTAATTGGTCACTGGACTAAGATGGGTGTGTCCCAAATGGCACCCTATTCCCTTTAAAGTGCACTACCTTTCACCTGAGTCCATAGGTAGGTAGTAGTGCACTATATTGGGAATAGGGTGCCATTTGTCAGTGGGTGTGTCCCAAGGCAAGTGGCACCCTATTCCCTATATAGTGCGCTACGTTTGACAGAGCCCTACGGGAGCCTATTGGCCCCAAAAAAGTGCACTAAATAGAGAATAGGGTGCTATTTGGGATGCAGACTTAGACTTGGGTCTGCTGCATGAAGTGATACATATCTGTGTTTTGCTGAGACTTTGGACAAGATCTCAAGAGAATCCCAATTAAAGAGCTAATGCTGAATATGGTTCCTTAAAACAGCTGGTAAACCAGGCCTGCCTAGGCTTCTTGGCAAGCACTCCATGGCTGAATCCCAAATGGCACCCTATTTCCTATGTAGTGCACTACTTTTGACCTGGGCCCATAGGTCATTATTTTTTTAATTTGTTATATTTATTTAACCAGGTAAGCCAGTTGAGAACAAGTTCTCATTTACAACTGCGACCTGGCCAAGATAAAGCAAAGCAGTGCGATAAAAACAACAACACAGAGTTACATATGGGGTAAAACAAAACATAAAGTCAAAAATACAACAGAAAATATATATACAGTGTGTGCAAATGTAGCAAGTTATGGAGGTAAGGCAATAAATAGGCTAAAGTGCAAAATAATTACGATTAGTATTAACACTGGAATGCTAGATGTGCAAGAGATGATGTGCAAATAGAGATACTGGGGTGCAAATGAGCAAAATAAATAACAATATTGGGATGAGGTAGTTGGGTGGGCTAATTTCAGATGGGCTGTGTACAGGTGCAGTGATCGGTAAGGTGCTCTGACAACTGATCCTTAAAGTTAGTGAGGGAGATAAGAGTCCAGCTTCAGAGATTTTTGCAATTCGTTCCAGTCATTGGCAGCAGACAACTGGAAGGAATGGCGGCCAAAGGAGGTGTTGGCTTTGGGGATGACCAGTGAGATATACCTGCTGGAGCGCATACTACGGGTGGGTGTTGCTATGGTGACCAATGAGCTAAGATAAGGCGGGGATTTGCCTAGCAGTGATTTATAGATGGCCTGGAGCCAGTGGGTTTGGCGACGAATATGTAGTGAGGACCAGCCAACAAGAGCGTACAGGTCACAGTGGTGGGTAGTATATGGGGATTTGGTGACAAAACGGATGGCACTGTGATAGACTACATCCAATTTGCTGAGTAGAGTGTTGGAGGCTATTTTGTAAATGACATTGCCGAAGTCAAGGATCGGTAGGATAGTCAGTTTTACGAGGGCATGTTTGGCAGCATGAATGAAGGAGGCTTTGTTGCGAAATAGGAAGCCGATTCTAGATTTAACTTTAGATTGGAGATTCTTAATGTGAGTCTGGAAGGAGAGTTTACCGTCTAACCAGACACCTAGGTATTTGTAGTTGTCCACATAATCTAGGTCAGACCCGTCGAGAGTAGTGATTCTAGTCGGGTGGGCGGGTGCCAGCAGCGTTCGATTGAAGAGCATGCATTTAGTTTTACTAGTGTTTAAGAGCAGTTGGAGGCTACTGAAGGAGTGTTGTATGGCACTGTTAACACAGTGTCCAATGAAGGGCCAGATGTATACAAAATGGTGTCGTCTGCGTAGAGGTGGATCTGAGAGTCACCAGCAGCAAGAGCGACATCATTGATATACACAAAGAAAAGAGTCGGCCCAAGAATTGAACCCTGTGGTACCCCCATAGAGACTGCCATAGGTCCAGACAACAGGCCCTCCGATTTAACACATTGAACTCTATCTGAGAAGTAGTTGGTGAACCAGGCGAGGCAGTCATTTGAGAAACCAAGGCTATTTAGTCTGCCAATATGAATGCGGTGGTTGACAGAGTCGAAAGCCTTGGCCAGGTCGATGAAGACGGCTGCACAGTACTGTCTATTATCGATCGCGGTTATAATATCGTTTAGGACCTTGAGCGTGGCTGAGATGCACCCATGACCAGCTCGGAAACCGGATTGCATAGCGGAGAAGGTACGGTGGGATTCGAAATGGTCGGTGATCTGTTTGTTAACTTGGCTTTCAAAAACCTTCGAAAGGCAGGGCAGGATGGATATAGGTCTGTAACAGTTTGGATCTAGAGTGTCACCCCCTTTGAAGAGGGGGATGACCGCGGCAGCTTTCCAATCTCTGGGGATCTCAGACGTTACGAAAGAGAGGTTGAACAGGCTAGTAATAGGGGTTGCGACAATTTTGGCGGCTAGTTTTAGAAAGAAAGGGTCCAGATTGTCTAGCCCAGATGGTTTGTAGGGGTCCAGATTTGTTTTTGTGCTGGTCAAGGGCAGTCAAGTCTGAGGAAAACCAGGGGCTATATCTGTTCTTAGTTCTGTCTTTTTTGAATGGGGCATGTTTATTTAAGATTGAGAGGAAATTACTTTTAAAGAACAACCAGGCATCCTCTACTGACGGAATGAGATCTATATCCATCCAGGATACCTGGGCCAGGTCAATTAGGAAGGCCTGCTCGCTAAAGTGTTTTAGGGAGCGTTTGACAGTGATGAGGGGTGGTCGTTTGACCGCGGACCCGTTACGGACACAGGCAATAAGGCAGTGATCGCTGAGATCCTGGTTGAAGACAGTGGAGGTGTATTTAGAGGTTAAGTTAGTCAGGATGATATTGTAGTGTCTAAGCGATTTATGACTTTGCTAACGTTTGCAAATGGTGTCTTAGAGGATGTTGACTCGGCTTGAGGAAGCATCTGGAGAGCATTTCTATAGGGGCACCCTAAAACAGAGGAAGTCTGTTATGTGGAGTCCTGGGATTGGTCTGTAGGGGAAACCACCCATATCATGTCACAGATTATACATACCTTGGTTGGGGCAAAGGAGGGGAGTAACAACATATTAGATTGGGTCGGTTGTTCTCCAGATGCCTGCAGAAGTCTGTAAATTGACGCTGAAATCTTTTGATATAATACACCTTTATAATCAAAGTACAGTGTCAGCGGATTCCTTGTTCTCACAGCATAATTAGCATCATTATTTAGTTACTACAATATCTATGAGGGTACCCATGTTTACGGATTTAGGGTTGTACCTGGTAGGTTCCTTGATAATTCGTGTGAGATTGAGGGCATCTAGTTTGGATTGTAGGATGGTCGGGGTGTTAAGCATATCCCAATGTAGGTCACCAAGCAGTACGAACTCTGAGGATAAATGGGGGGCAATCAATTCACATATGGTATCCAGGGCACAGCTGGGGTCTGAGGGGGGTCTGTAGCAAGCGGCAACAGTGAGAGACTTATTTCTGGAAAGGTGGATTTTTAGAAGTAGAAGCTCAAACTGTTTGGGCACAGACCTGGATAGTATGATAGATCTCTACAGTAGATTGCAACTCCACCCCCTTTGGCAGTTCTATCTAGAAGGAAAATGTTGTAGTTGGGGATGGACATTTCTGAATTTTTGGTGGCCTTCCTAAGCCAGGATTCAGACACTGCTAGAACATCAGGGTTGGCGGAGTGTGCTAACGCAGTGAATAACTCAAACTTAGGAAGTAGACTTCTAAGTCTACTTATAGGGTATAGGGTGCCATTTGGTATGCAAACCATGTCACGTCCATTGGTATTGTATTGATTATGGGGCATGCGGGGGATGGAACGGTGGGCTAGATTCTAGAATAAGGGCAGGGCATTGTAGCCTAGAAGTGTGTTGTGTTTCACGGTGGGTCTGTGTTTTTATTGATAGACGCTGTGTGAATTGAAACGGTGAGTGGGAGAGCGCCTGTTTTTAACAAGGTTGGCAAGGTTCAAATCAATAAAACACCCCTCGCATTGACCAATTTATAAAATTAGTAAGCAAAGAAAATACTACTTCTATTCTTGATTCTATGAATAATTTATCCATAAACTAGGCCCATTGCTCCTGAACAAAAGCCGTTCTTGTGTTTTCTGGCACAAACCGAACCTCACATAGATTCAGTACCATGGACAGCTAAAGGAGAGATTATTTTCAACGCCGCGAAATCCAGCCTTTGATTCCGATTCCATTGTGACAAGAGAAGGTGACATGCTCTGATGTAATCAACAAGGCATGATTGTACTGCCTCAAACCTGTACGGACAGCAAAGAACATCTCAGCGACAGCGAGGCCTCGGTTTCATACAACTCTGACAGTTCTTTCCGATCTAAACCTAACAATGGCGTTGCCGTTGTGAACATAAGGTCGGTAGGCCTCTTCGCGCTGAAGTACATTACCCCCTTGACACAATTTATTCTGGGTCAGTCTATGATGTCTTGTGGAGAAAAACAACACATAGGCCTGCATGTGAAACGAACATACAATTAGAACGTACTGTAGTCAGTTGTGTGCGAATGTTTAATAACATAAATAGAACGAATTAAATGTATAGTATTCTAGCTATGTGTGTATTCTATCATTCTAATGTTATGTGGCCAATGCAGGTGAGTGTAGCCCTACATAAATAAAAGCACGGATAATGAAGTCTATACAGTGTGACATATGGCCTGGGTATTTAATGCAATTTTACAGTTTACAGGTGTGTTTGTGTGTCTGTGTCTGTGTGTGTGTCTGTGCGTGCATGGAGGAACACGAGTAGCCATGCAGTAATCAGAGCCCACCTCTGTCACTGAACCTATCTGTTGTCGTTAGACACGGCCTCATGCTAACCTGTTTGGGTTTCAGGCTTTGTGAAGCTGGTCATTCTTCTCGATGCTGCTTCACTGAGCTGTGACGCTGTAATATTATCCCTGGGGAGACTTGGCTCTGTATTCTCAGCACTGATTGCTCTAGCTGGAATTGATCAATTAGCATAATTCATTATTTGACACTATTATTCATTACATTTCCATAGGTCTCTACATGATAGTCGCGGACTAATACATTGTTGACAGTTTTGTATGCAGGATCTACTAACAGGCCTCTTGGCAGACATGGGACATTATAAGAAATGGATGAAGGTAAATCTCTGATAGTTTGCAGACAGTGCTCAAGTATTTATCTCACAGTAGTAACTTCCTGTATCATACAGGTCCTGCTGAGAGCACAGACACAGAGACCAAGCCTGTGTGCTTCTCAGGCAGCCCTGGAGCTGGCCTAGACAGTGGATAGGGTGTCACTAACCCAGATCCTGTTGCGGACGCTAGCCTACTGTTGAAGACAACGTCATCGTCACTATGACCAGCCTAGGGATTCAGCAACGTCCCACTGTCCACAGACACATAGGGAGGAGTCCCTTACTCCTGTCTCACAAACAGAGGTCCTCCTCCTCCTTGCCCCTCCTGAAACGCCTGCACCAGGCCAGGGGGGTTTACCCTGTCTCTGTGCCCCAGAAAGACCCGCCATCGCTGGATGACTACTTCTCCCTCCTCCAGCGACTGAAAGAGGAGACTTACATGTACAAACAGAACAAGGAGCTGAAACACGTACAGAGCAGGAGGCCACCACCACGGTGTAAGCAGCAGCCTCACTCTCCACCTCTGCCCAGGTAAGAGAATAGCTATCTTATCCTCCTGCATGACTCCATTTTGTTTGCCAGTGCACTACAGTATATTTGGTTATTGTACTGTATATGTTGTACATTATGTATTGGTGCACTATGGGAACTACATGTAGTTCAGCTGATGGAAATAAATACTTTTGTCTGTCATGGACTTGACTGTCATATATGTTAGGAATGGTGTCACATGGGAATGTTAGCGGGTAACATCTGAACAGGAGTGTCGTTGGGAACCCTAGTCTGCATCCCAAATGCCACCCTATTCCATTTACAGTGCACTACTTTTGACCTGTCCAAATAGGGCATAGGGTGCCATTTGGTACACACCCCTTGACTTGCTCCTCAGCAACAGGTTTAAATGTCCTCTTGCAGTCCTCTTCCCAGAGGCCCTAGCAGCCGAGTCCCACCACTTCCCAGAGTACCCAGTAACAGCAGGGTCATCCCGTTGGGTCGCCCTCATCGTAGACTGAGCCAGCACTCCAGCCACAAGATGGCGTCCTCCTCCTCCTCCCAGAAGGGTAAACACACCCCGGCCGTCATCAAGGGCCATCGCCACTTAAGCTACGGAGGAGCCGTCCCACCTGAGTAAGATTAGGATTAGGAAGATTACTTTTTATTGGTCTAATGTACACGATGGCTGACGGAAACTTGTCTTCTGCTTTATTTTAACCCCTCCGAGTATCTAGCATTCAGTAGCATTCAGAAAATGCTCTCTCAAATTATTCCAAGTGTGGGCCAAAATCCTTGCTTTCGAGTAATTGTGAGATTGTGGATTGATACCAAGGGTATGCTGTATTTGTTGGTTTGTTCCCCAAATGGCACCCTATTCCCTATGCTATGCACTCCTTTTGACCAGTAGTGCGCTGTATAAGGAATAGGGTTCCATTTGAGACGCAACTTTGGTTATTTTCCTTTAAACTGGTATGTCTTCACAGGAACATCACCGTTCAACAGTTTTATGACCTTACGCCTACCAAGAAAAGTAACGTCCGCCTCAACGACCAGCTGTAGGTTGCCTTTTACATACTATATGGTGCACTATTTTTGACCTGGGCCCATAGGGCTGTGGTCAAAAGTAGTGCACTATAAAGGAAATAGGATGCCATTTGGGACGGAACGCTGCAGTTCATCACTGTACCATAGCTGAAATCAGTTTTACACCAACATAACGTTCTTATTCATTATCCCTCTTATTTTACAAACATCTCTTTTCAGTATTCCAAAACCAACGGACATCAACATCGCGTAAGTTCTCATTTTGTGATCTAGATCAGTTTCTCATTCTTAATTGTTACTGTACTACTGTAATATCCTTCTACAGTAACTGTTACCGTACTACTGTAATATCCTTCTACAGTAACTGTTACAGTACTACTGTAATATCCTTCTTCAGTAACTGTTACATTACTACTGTAATATCCTTCTACAGTAACTGTTACAGTACTACTGGAATATCCTTCTACAGTAACTGTTACATTACTACTGTAATATCCTTCTACAGTAACTGTTACCGTACTACTGTAATATCCTTCTACAGTAACTGTTACAGTACTACTGTAATATCCTTCTACAGTGACTGTTACAGTACTACTGTAATATCATTCTACAGTAACTGTTACCATACTACTGTAATATCCTTCTACAGTAACTGTTACAGTACTACTGTAATATCCTTCTACAGTAACTGTTACAGTACTACTGGAATATCCTTCTACAGTAACTGTTACAGTACTACTGTAATATCCTTCTACAGTGACTGTTACAGTACTACTGGAATATCCTTCTACAGTAACGGTTACATTACTACTGTAATATCCTTCTACAGTAACTGTTACAGTACTACTGTAATATCATTCTACAGTAATTGTTACAGTACTACTGTAATATCCTTCTACAGTAACTGTTACTGTACTACTGTAATATCATTCTACAGTAACTGTTACAGTACTACTGTAATATCCTTATAAAGTAACTGTTACAGTACTACTGTAATATCCTTATAAAGTAACTGTTACAGTACTACTGTAATATCCTTCTACAGCAGGGCTCTCCAACCCTGTTCCTGGAGAGCTACCATCTTGTAAGTTTTCACTCCAACCCCAATCTAGCACACCTGATTCTAATAATTAGCTGGTTGATAAGCTGAAGAAGGTTTTTACAACAGGGGTTGGAGCGAAAACCTACAGGAGGGTAGCTCTCCAGGAACATGGTTGGAGACCCCTGTTCTACAGTAACTGCTTGTATAAAGTTGGTCTCTGCTTTCTTAATTGATATGCCATCCCCCTCAACAGTAAGATCATTATAGAATGTATAGGATTAATATCCGTCTAACTGCTTACTGTATATGAAATGTAGTCTCTGTGTCCTTTACTGCTCTGCCCTCCCAACAGAAAGAGGATAAAGGAGGATACAGTTTATAGTGTTAATATCCTTTTACAATAACTGCTTCAATAAAGTGGTAACATCTCTCCTTCCTTCACTGCTATGCCCTCCTTCCCTACAGAGAGCTAATGATAAAGGTTCCGATTCCAAAGGAACATCCGTATCAGGCCCACATCTCCCACTTCGCCCTGTTCCCAACGTTCCGCTCACCAGACGACCCCGACACAGGCGTGAGAGCTGCGTCCCTACGACCCCTGAACCCTCTCGTCCCGGCCTCTGCTCCAGAGGTCATCGTGCTGAGAAAGACAAAAAGTGGTGTTTATACAGGTCTCTGTGTGTGTGTGTGTGTGTGTGTGTGTGTGTCTGCGTGCTGGCCTGTGTAAGGTCACACACACAAGCACAAGCCTCATTCCCAGATGAAGTGTCTTGTCTTCAATCACAGGGGGTCCTCTTCGTCATGAGGTACTGGAGACACCCATGACAACCAGGAAGAAAACTATCTCATGGCCAGGACATCATGGCTTCCTGGATGTGAGTAGCTACAGTACAGTCATTTAGCTAGGTTTCCCTCTCACTGTACACAGAAACAACTGCGTCCCAAATAGTACACTATTCCCTATAGAGTGCACTACATAGGGAATAGAGTGCTATTTGGGAGGCAGAATAAGATCCTTCATGTTATATTTCATCTCATTTGACCTCGGAAGCCCAATAAATGTATGTTCCCACTGAAGTGAATGACTAGGGATGCATCCCAAATGGTACCCTATTCCTTAATGATGCCCTATTCCAGGGCCCTGGTCAAAAGTGGTGCACTATTAAGGGAATAGGGTTCCATTTGAGAAACAACCCAAGGAAGAAGGTCACCTGTCCTGCCTCCCCTTTATCTCTGTCTCTCTCTCAGCACCCTGAGGCCCAGACCCAGGCATTCTACCCTAAGGGCCAGAAGACAGTGTTTCCCAACCCTACCCTGCGTGACTGGAACGTCACACTGTCTGAACCAACAGCCAACATGCTCCGCAACGTAGAGAAGTCCCACTGGGTCACCTCCTACCAGCTTCACTACACGGGTATACAGAGCAGAGCCCCAAACACACAGGCTGTATCCCAAAAGGCATCCTATGTAGTCCATAGGGCTCTGGTCAAAAGAGGTGTACTCTATAGGGAATAGGGTGCCATTTGACACACATCCAGATGCAAATGGAGTAATACTCCAGACTAGTTAGAAAAGGGAACTGGCGGCCCGCGGATCAATTTACCAGTTGTTATTATTCAATGTTTTTAGGAACTCAGTCGGGGTCTCAACTTACTGTTGAGAGTTAGAATAGTAGAATACACAAGGTGACATTTTGAAATTTGGTTGTACATCAGCAGTTTTTCTCTTGTTATGTTAGTAATTTACAGTCAGTCAATTAGCCCATGTCCGCTACCATTTTTTAGATTGGTAAGTTAGTCTAGCCAGCTATCTAAACTTGTAGTAATCATGGTCAAATTACCGGCCGGGGGCCCCCATTGATTTGGTTAGTCACTCTCACTCAGATATCATATTAAATGTAAGCATTTATCTCCACCTATGGAAAAATGTGTAGAATTGCAGTAAATGAACTGTAAAACTGAAAATGTATCTTCTCCCCATGGCAAAATTAGTAGAATTGTGTGAAATGAGTTGTAAAACTGCAACATTTTCTGGTGGCCGGCTCTGACTGCATGTGTGGGAATGGATGTGGGTACGCAGACCGCGAGCCCCTGCGGCCCCTCATGATGAGTTCAGATTTCTTGTGGCCCCCACCCCCATCACAGTTCCCCATCCCTGAGAAACAGCATCAACACACTTTTGCAAACAGTTAGTTTGTTAACAGAGTTTATATATTTTGACTCCAGGAACTGGGCCTACTAATCCCTTGAGGTTGGATGACTTCCTTGAGAACCCCATTGACATGATCACTGGGAAGATGACTCCCTACACAACACATCTGGTACGTACAGTAACGTATGAATCACCTGAATACACAGTGCAACAGTTTTAATACATTTAACTGCTTCCCTAAAATAACACATTAGCCTCTAAAACTTCTTAAACTTCCCCAACTACTGTAAAAATACTTTTAGACAGCTTAAGCAAGCACACCGTTTTTCTTCAGTATCTCTTTACTTTGATGACTGAACTAGACAAACCTCCTCCTAACAAACCAGTGCTTGTCTCTCTCAGAGGGAGCGATCCTACCCCGTCCTGGTGCCCTCTTAACCACGAGACGGGCGCAAGGCCAGAATACGCCAGGGCCGTCGTACTGTGGAGAGCACCTACCACCCTCCTGTCACTGCCCCAGCAGCAGAGTCCCTCAACGCAGACCAGACCTACACACAGAATCACCCTGCTGTGCCTCTGGGAACCATGTCTGGTCACCATGGTCATCAGGGGATACAGGGGAACCACTCTCCTTAGGATGGCCACTCAGAGCTCAGTCTAGCCAGGCCTGCGGCTGTAGATGTGTCTGAGCCTGAGCCTGCTCAGGTGTCTGGGTATGTGTTCCCTAGTCACCACCTTCAAGATCAAGGCTCCAGGTGTGAGAGGTGTGGGGAGGAGAGGTGTGAGTGCCAGGTCACGGAGGCCAGAGAGGGGCTCCACCACCCAGGGCCAGGGGCATCAGACCCCCAGCAGAGCAGCCAGGCTCCCAGAGCCTCCCTGGAGAAGGGAGCGGTGGAGAAGGTCACAGACATGGAGAGCTCTCTGGCATTGTGCAGCCGCCAGCTTTCCCATCCTCCCCTGAATGAGACCACAGAGGTTACCAAAGAGAATAACCCCCAGAGTGAGGTATACTACGAGGACGTTCCTAGCAGCAAGAAGCAGAGCTACACAGCATCAGGGGGTAACCCGTTCAGCCTGAGCCAGCCAGCGTCAGCATTGGCTACTAACAACACAGGGGCGGCATATGAATCTGAGACTGCTGCTGATCTGGTCTCTCCCAACATCCGTAACTGGCGCTCAAGCGGGAATTTAGTTCTGGGTTCTGAGTCGACTGCCAATCAGACCCTTGAAGAACAGGATCAGGAGTGGCATAACAGAGAGATCCCCATCCCTCGCAGTATCTCCAACCCCTGTATCCAACCCCGTCCCCATGCCTTGCCTTCCACCCACCCAGGGGAGAGGGGCAGGGGCCGGTGCCAGTTGGCCCTGCTGGAGCTCCAGGACTCCTTCAGTAAGTCGGAGGTCCACCGCCTCTTCCACAGCTCCCTCCAGGGGGGCACGGTCAACCTGCAGGACAATGTACACACCGGGAGAAAGCACCGCTTCTACGGCTTCAACTCCTACTATTTCCACAACTGAGCACTGTAATGTAGGCCTACCACTATGCCCACAGTCTGTAGGGAGTGGAAGACATCAGAGGGCTTAGTGAGTTGGATGGGTCTAAGGTCTACAATGTTATCTCTTCATGATGGTAAATCCAAACATATACTGTAGCTTACTCAAAGCTGCTGACATGTTTTGCTTATTATATCTATCTTTCCATGTGCAGATCTTTCAAATAAAATCATCCAGAATTAGTTTGCATGCTTTGAGTGTATGTGTCACAATTCATGACACAATTAAGAGATGGAATGACAGGTGAACACATGAAAGATGGAATGACAGGTGAACACATGAAAGGGACACATTTTATGGTCCATTAAAAAGTGTAAAGAAATCTACAGTTGAATTACTTTCTGGGGTATAGGAGTCCACCTCAGGGATATTCTTTGATGTGTAGCCAGATACAGACCCATATACAGAATCCATATTTTCACACTACAAGTGCTGCATTGACCTTCTGTCCAGCAGCAGCATCTGAGAGAGAAAAATACCTTTTCACCTCCAACACCATGTGTTAGCAGTCAGCCAGTCAGATTGGCTTAACAGCTTGACACAAAAGACTGTTCTGTGTTCCATGCCAGTGAGTCATCCTGGAGCGGAATGTCCTTGAGCGTTCTACAGCAATTTGTCATTCCATCTTTCTCGGCAACATGCTCTCTAAGAAATGATGCTCAGAGTACAGGAGGGATCTGGAGGGATCTACTTGATCACTGATCATGTACTGATGTTAATTCAAATAAAACCCATAATAGTTATGAATTATAGTTTTATAAGATTGCATGTGAAATAACTTTAAATCTCTTGAAGTTGTTTTATCTAGATCATAGGCTATATTTGTAGTGCCAATTCACTGTCTAAATCACTTTCATTCACATAGAAAATATAGAGATTGTTTTTAATAGGTTTATGACCATAATGTCCTCCAATGACAGCAACATCTTCTCCGATACATCAGTGGTTCTGATACCATTTGTCCAGTAGATGGCAGTGTAGGTCAGCATTTCCCAACTGTCTCTGGTCTTTAGAACTGTGGGTAGTTTCTCGAAGCATCTCATAGGATGCTCAGCTGACCTCAGACAAGTGACCTTTGACCCCACTATCTCAGAACAACACTGTAGGCCTAAGGCACTAAGAAGATTGAAATGCATATTCCCATGAAACTGATTGAAATCAAATGGTTTGCATGCAGATACTGCACGGATGTTTCACTGGTAAAACTTGGAGAATTATCATTCACAATTGACAGTGAGAAATGTGAAGGGAGGGTGACCGCAAAACTGTGTGAGTAAAGTAGAAGTACAGAAACACACATGTGCAGAATGTGATACGGATCTATCCTAAATCTGTCAATAAAATGTTCAAATGAAAACATCTAAAAAGGAAACAAGTTAGTGGAGTCATTCACAATATAAACCAGCACACCACCCAGGGGCAGGCTCAAGTTTATTGCCTGGGAAACAGTGGCCGATGGCAACAAGGTATCATTACCAGTAATGCTGATGATTGTTTACATGTTATGCTTTGAAATAATTGGCATGAATAAGGACTAGGTATAATCTCAAGGAGACAGGTGAGGCCACAAATATGCATCATGCTCCTTCATGTGTAGTCATGGTGCCAGTGGGAGCACACCATGTATTGAGCAACTCCAGGGGAAGGTCTTTCACATTCCCCACCGTTGAAGGGGCAGTGATTGTTTAATCAGGGCGTTAGGCACACACTTATACCAATCAAAAACAACAAAACAAACACATCTGCAACCACAGATTGAGAGGTGGGGTTGTAACTGCTCATATGCTAAACGTGTCTGGTGTAACTGTTTAAGATGGTGAGTAAGTGGCCTTACCTCAGAGTAGCCTATGCTGAATGAACACCTGTCCATTATCAATCACAGAGACGGGCAAGTTTGGGAACGCACGTTAGAGGTCAAACACATTTTAGCCTATCTACTTACAGAAGTTGTGTAACATGCCTTTCGTACACCTTGTGATCTGATCAATATGATCCAGCGACTATCTGATCAAGGTTTGTCACGTTTACACATGGTACTAAAATCTGTCTCTTATCCATCCTCTGTGTCCGCATTGTGACCAGATTAGCTGGTGCCTCCCTGTATGCAAGTTAGTTCACAGATATTATTTCAAAAATAATACACATTTACATATACATTTTAGACAGTTACTGATGCCATTAGTCAATGGTGCTACATGTCAATGGTTTTAGAGACCAGTATAATGATGATTTAAATGGGTTTGACCATCCAGATCTCTTTACACTTGATTGATATCCAGACACAATGGGTGCCTGACTACCTCTGGAGGTGGTCAGGAAGATCTGATCACAATCAGATCACAATGTGTCTTTTAATCGTCTACACCTTTCTGAAAAAGTGGGCACAATCAGAATGTGGACAATATCAGGACAAAGGACGCATGTTAGAATTTGTTTGTTTGTTTGTATGCATTTATGTCTACATCCAGTGGTGGAAAAAGTACTCAATTATCATACTTGAGTAAAAGTAAAGATACCTTAATAGAAAATGACTCAAGTAAAAGTGAAAGTCACCCAGTAAAATACTACTTGAGTAAAAGTCTAAAAGTATTTGATTTTAAATATACTTCAGTATTAAAAGTAAATGGAATTGCTAAAATGTACTTAAGTATCAAAAGTAAAAGTACAAGTATAAACCATTTCAAATTCCTTATTTTAAGCAAGCCAGATGGATAGCCTGGGGCACACTACAACACTCAGACATAATTTACAATTGAAGCATTTGTGTTTAGTGAGTCCGCCAGATCAGAGGCAGTAGGGATGACGAGGGATGTTCTCTTGATAAGTGTGTGAATTGGACCATTTTCCTGTCAAAATGTAACAAATACTTTTGAGTGTCAGGGAAAATGTATGGAGTAAAAAGTACATACTTTTCTTTAGTAATTTAGTGAAGTAAAAGTAAAAGTTGTCAAAAATATAAATAGTAAAGTACAGATACCCCAGAAAACTACTTAAGTAGTACTTTAAAGTATTTTTTAATTAAGTACTTTACACCACTGCCTACATCCCAAATGACAAATGGCATTGTACCCTATTCCCTATATATAGTGCACTAATTTTGACCAGAGCTCTATGGGCACTATGGGCCCGGTCAAAAGTTGTGCACTAGAAAGGGAATTTGGTGCCATTTGGGACATATTCAATGCGTTTACCTAAGCCATCCTCAGAATGCATTGAACCTTTATTTAACTAGGCAAGTCAGTTAAGAACAAATTCTTATTTACAATGAAGGCCTACTTGTAAAGAATACCTGGGACAATTCGGTGCTCTCTCATGATGACTAGCTACGTCACGGAAAAGATGCTGTCAACGGTACCCAATCCCGCCTCTGAACATGAGACGTCCACCACGGTTCAGTGTTCTGATTTGAGACAGTTCTTGTCATTTACACGTCGCCCCGCCCCCCCATAAACCGCTTAACGGAGACGGAGGCTGGCTACGGCTGCACGCACTTCAGAAACATTCAATTCATGATGGTGTCAGTCTGGAGACTGGAAGAAAGCTACTAGTACTATAGGTTGAAGTTGTAATTTTAAAGCTTTGTTTTTAATTTATTTATACCTATTTATTATATTACGTAATAACACATTAAGTTCAGCGCACACATTTTGCTTTCGTTCATCATTTCTCGGCATTCGAAATCTCAGTAGAAACTTTGCAAAGGTGAGTCCCATGTTGTTGTAATGTATTGTCAGTAGGCCTATATACTTTATGCTAATCCGTCTGATGTAGCCTGACCGATATTCAGTATTTAGGCATATGACAGTATTTTAACTGATTTGTTACGACTTTATAGTAAGCCTATTTGTTTTACCTGCGCATAATCCTTCCAACTCAAGTGCTGTTCCAATGCTCCAGCAAAGCACACCGCTTCACAGTTTCACTTGCAGCAGCCTACCTTTCTTTCTGTGAATAGCCTAATTCCAGGCTAATTCTAGGCTACCGGGCTTCGTTGTGCAGTTGGCTATCCTCCTGTTCCAACTAAATGCAGCACATACATTATTCAATTGACCTTATGCTGTTATTAGACTACTCTATAACTACTTACCACCAGACTGTTATTGCTCAGGTGAATATAGTAGAATGAAATGTAATCGAATAAAATAGATTAGAATAGAATATAACTTTAGGCCTTCATGATAATTTCAGATCATGTATGAAACAGTGATTGGAGAGACTTCTCTCAAAGATGATATGAAAACTCAAAACTCATCAAACTCTCTGTTCAACTAGTTGCTCTTTTAATACTTTCAGATTTTTATCAGGAGGCAAAATACCCATGGATCCTTTATTGTTTCCATGGAAACTCCTCTCCTTTGGAACATCCTTTTAATATGTAGTGGATGATCCATATCTTCCATGCTAGTTTCATTACTGTACATGTGTACTTCAATATTACAGTCATCACAGAATCTAAGCAGCAATGAATCAATCAGGCACGGAAGTGGCAAACTTATGAATAGTGTGAATAATTTATTAGTGTGTGTGTGTGTGTGTGTGTGTGTGTGTGTGTGTGTGTGTGTGTGTGTGTGTGTGTGTAATATGCCCCAAGCATTTCGCTACACCCACAATAACATCTGCTAAATATGTGTATGCGACCCAAAAAATGTGATTTGATATTACAGGGAGGTGTGTCCCCAGCCCGTATGCATTTCAGACAATAGTGTTATTATTATTATATAATTATAATTATTGACCTTGACCTTGTGGTTGTGGTTGTAAGAACAACACATTAGTATAAATGAATGGCATATCACTATCAGACTCTAACTTTGTAAATTGCGTATTTTCTACACAGAGACCACTGCACCATATACATTCCGGTACATTTCCGCAACACATAATGAGGTTAAAGCATTTACCAGAATCTCTCTGCTCAGTCAGGTATTCTAACCAGCAAGCCTCTCCAACACTGTTCACTTCAGTCTCATCAACAGTGGAGCTTTTCTCAGGTGCTGTGTGTTGGTAGGTGTTTACACGACCTGTGAGGTAGGTCGTGTGTGTGCTTTCTTTGCCTGCTTTGCATTTTTGTGTAGTGTGCACTCTAGACCCCAGTGAAGGTGACCTCAAGGACTGAGCTACGTACTCCAATCCCCACTTTTTTTATATCCAGGATATTGTTCACATTCAGTTAAGTCTAGGGCTGTGTCCCAAATGGCACCTTATTCCCTATGTAGTGGATTGACTTTGACCAGGTGCCATTTGCGATGCAGCCCTAGACTTAACTGAATGTGAACAATATCCTGGATATAAAAAAAGTGGGGATTGGAGTACGTAGCTCAGTCCTTGAGATCACCTTCACTGTAATATTCAGTCTAAACAGCTTTAGTTCACCATAGTCCTTTACATGCTAGAGTCTTCCATTACTGTTGAGCTGACATGGAGACCATAGGTTGTGATTATTATACACCATATATACAAAAGTATGTGGACACCCCTTCAAATGAGTGGATTCGGCTATTTCAGCCACACCCGTTTCTGACAGGTGAATAACATCGAGCACACAGCCATGCAATCTCCATAGACAAACATTGGCAGTAGAATGGCCTTACTGAAGAGCTCAGTGACTTTCAACATGGCACCATCATAGGATGCCACCGTTCCAATAAGTCAGTTCGTCAAATTTCTGCCCTGCTAGAGCTGCCCCGGTCTACTGTAAGTGCTGTTATTGTGAAGTGGAAACGTCTAGCAGCAACAACGGCTCAGCCGCGAAATGGTACGCCACATAAGCTCACAGAACGGGACCGGCGAGTGCTGAAGCGCGTACCGCGTAAAAATCGTCTGTCCTCGGTTGCAACACTCACTACTGATTTCCAAACTGCCTCTGCAAGCAACGTCAGCATAAGAACTGTTCGTCGGGAGCTTCATGAAATGTGTTTCCATGGCCGAGCAGCCGCACGCAAGCCTAAGATCACCATGCCCAATGCCAAGGAATAATGGTCTGGGGCTGTTTTTCATGGTTTGGGCTAGTCCCAATAGTTCCAGTGAAGGAAATCTTAATGCTACAGCATGCAATGACATTCTAGACAATTCTGTGCTTCCAACTTTGTGGCAACAGTTTGGGGAAGGACCTTTCCTGTTTCAACATGACAATGCCCCCGTGCACAAAGCGAGGTCCATACAGAAATGGTTTGTCGAGATCAGTGTGGAAGAACTTGACTGGCCTGCACAGAGCCCTGACCTCAACCCATCGAACACCTTTGGGATGAATTGGAACCCCGACTGCGACCTCACAGTGCCCGACCTCACTAATGCTCTTGTGGCTGAATTGGAACAAGTCCCGGCAGCAATGTTCCAACATCTAGTGGAACGCCTTCTCAGAAGAGTGGAGGCTGTTGTAGCAGCAAAGGGGGGACCAACTCCATATTAATGCCCATGATTTTGGAATGAGATGTTCGACGAGCAGGTGTCCACATACTTTTGGTCATGTACTGTATAATATGCAATAATGGCAACATAATTCCATATTATATGGATATGTTGTGTGAGGCACAGTAGAGGGTCTCTTTCTCTTGTGTGTCCCAAACGGCACCCCATTCCTTTTTTTGTGCATAGTCCTATAGGACTATGCTCAAAAGTAGTGCAATGTATAGGGAATAGGGTGCATTTGTCTTCTTAACCCCTCATTTCCATCCCCTGCCTGCAGCAGCAGCCTCACAGCAGCTTTAACCGCTGGAGGCTGGATGACTACTGCAGTTTTCCAGGTCACCTACTCACTCTATTGTGCGTCTGCATCGTGTTGCATTGCCCTCTGTTCAACAGACGTTTCCTGCAACCCAATTTGAGGCTAAAACGGCACCCTATTCCCTACATAGTGCACTACTTTTGACCAGAGTCCTATGGGCCCTTGCCAAAAGTAGTGCACTATGTAGGAAATAGAGTGCCATTTGGGAGGCAGCCTCAGCCATACCTCAGGATATCAGCCACAGAGATGAATCAGACAATGGTACAGTCATAGTTAGCCTAGTTACCATGGACACTGATGTGTGAATTAGGTGTCAGCCATGGCAATGTGGCCGTGTGGGTAATATGTGTCATTTTAGTGATGTGGATCCACTTTCAGTGTGAGTCTCTTCAGACCTATATTTAGTAGCTGTAACCAATTACTATTAGAGCTATAACCCCAGGTTAACTCCAGGTCCCCCTCACAAAAGAGGTTTGTAACCTCAAGGGTCTATTCCTGGTTTAAAAAAGGTTAAATAAAAAACTGTTTGTGACAAGCTTAGCACGACTCTAGTGTCCATGCTGCGTATTTGAAGAGACAGAAAGGATATTTGTGAATGTAGGTGGCCGATGTGTAGGCAGGTGGATGAGCAGAGCAGCTGTTGACAATAATACCGTAATGCACAGTGGCAGGTGTTGCCTTCTTCTGTGAGGGTGGGTGCATGGCGGTCAGAAATGTAGATCGCGTCCAAAAGGGAACCCTATACCCTACCTAGTGCACTACATTTGACCAGAGACCTGTGGGCCCTCGTCAAAAGTAGTGCACTATATAAGGAACAGGGTGCCATTTGGGACTCAAGCGTACAGGTGAGTGTGGTTTCAGGGCGGTGGATAGCAGTCTCGCTAGGGAGGGATGCGTGGGTGTAACTTACCGCTGCTACTCTGATCTGTTGAAGTTCTGATCTGTGAAATCTGTTATCGTGACTCAATTCATTTTGTGATTAATGAATGGAGATTTAGGCCTACACCAATGTGATAAGTGAGCACAGGAGGTTGGTGGCACTTTAATTGGGGAGGACAGGCTCGTTGGAATGGCTGGAGCGGAATAGGTGGAATGGTATCAAATACACCAAACACATGGTTTCCATGTGGTGATACCATTCCATTGACTCTGTTCCAGACATTATTATGAGCCGTCCTCCCCTCAGCAGCCTCCACTGTTAGTGAGGGAGTCATAATCATATTTCTACTCATTAGGATTCATATGAGCGATCACATAAACATCCAGTAATTCTTCCTCTTGCCTCATGGCTCAGTCCAAGCTTATCAGTCACATTGTGGTGGTGGTATCACTTGCTCTCCTCTCCTCTACTCTGTGGAGTGACAGGCTGCTCTCCTCTCCTCTACTCTGTGGAGTGACAGGCTGCTCTCCTCTCCTCTACTCTGTGGAGTGACAGGCTGCTCTCCTCTCCTCTACTCTGTGGAGTGACAGGCTGCTCTCCTCTCCTGAACTCTGTGGAGTGACAGGCTGCGCTCCTCTCCTCTACTCTGTGGAGTGACAGGCTGCTCTCCTCTCCTCTACTCTGTGGAGTGACAGGCTGCTCTCCTCTCCTGAACTCTATGGAGTGACAGGCTGCTCTCCTCTCCTGAACTCTGTGGAGTGACAGGCTTCTCTCCTCTCCTCTACTCTGTGGAGTGACAGGCTGCTCTCCTCTCCTCTACTCTGTGGAGTGACAGGCTGCTCTCCTCTCCTCTACTCTGTGGAGTGACAGGCTGCTCTCCTCTCCTCTACTCTGTGGAGTGACAGGCTGCTCTCCTCTCCTGAACTTTGTGGAGTGACAGGCTGCTCAATTCTCCTCTACTCTGTGGAGTGACAGGCTGCTCTCCTCTCCTCTACTCTGTGGAGTGACAGGCTGCTCTCCTCTCTTCTACTCTATGGAGTGACAGGCTGCTCTCCTCTACTCTGTGGAGTGACAGGCTGCTCTCCTCTCTTCTACTCTATGGAGTGACAGGCTGCTCTCCTCTCCTGAACTCTGTGGAGTGAAAGGTTGTTGTCCTAAATGGCACCCTATTCCCTATATTAGGGATCATCAACTACTGTATATTTATTTATTGACCGGATGGTCAGGGGGTCGGAAGATAATAACAAATAATTTGTAGATTACAAATTGACCGCAAAAAGCTTAAACAGATATAATGTTTGACAAAAAAAGTAGAATTTCAAATCTTGCTTACATTTGTATGCGATCACGTCTTTCTATTATGCTTGGGAATACTTGGTAACAGATTTCCAAAATTAAAATCACGTGGAGCTTTACAGTCTGTTATGTCCACCCTGCCCTATATAGTGCACTATGGGCCTCCCGAGTAGCGCAGTGTTCTAAGGCACTGCATCACAGTGCTGGAGGCGTCACTACAGACCCGGGTTGGATCCTGGGCTGTATCACAGCTGGCCGTGTTTGGGAGTCCCATAGGGCGGCGCACAATTGGCCCCTGTTTTCCACGACTAGTATCTTCTGAATTATTAAAAGACATTAAAAGATTCCAGCTCTCAAGTTGTTCAATAATGTAGAGTTTTTAGTACTTTAAAAAGGCTACATAAGTTCACCTCTAGGACTTTACCATTATAAAACCATATTGAAACTTTAATGAAAAGTGTGTCTCACAACCTCTGTTGTATTGTAGATGGTTTTTGAAAAGCTTTGCAGTGAGCAGACCCTGCATGGCCACCTGGAACTGAATCAGCCATACAGTATTTGTATTAAGCAGAGTTGGAATTACAGAAGGGGCGATTTTCACATTTACTTCTTCTAGCTCTGTGAAAATATCAGTATTTTCACTCAGATTCTTCGATATTTGAACTGTGTGATCCCTCAGGCGGTAGGATTGTTATTAAGCTGTAGGCTAAGTGAAGCGACCACTCCCTCCCAGTATCTCCAGCCAGCGCAGTAGATTATGTAAATGAGTCACTCAGAACGCTGCTAGAAGGAAGCTTCTTCAGTTCTGCGTCTTGTTATCTGCATCAGAGTGAGGTCTTGGGCACACTGTTCCCTATATTTTTTATTTCACCTTCATTTAACCATGTAAGCCAGTTGAGAACAAGTTCTCATTTACAACTGCGACCTGGCCAAGATAAAGCAAAGCAGTGCGATAAAAACAACAACACAGAGTTACATATGGGGTAAACAAAACATAAAGTCAAAAATACAACAGAAAATATATATACAGTGTGTGCAAATGTAGCAAGTTATGGAGGTAAGGCAATAAAAGGCCATAGTGCAAAATAATTACAATTTAGGATTAACACTGGAATGATAGATGTGCAAGAGATGATGTGCAAATAGAGATACTGGGGTGCAAATGAGCAAAATAAATAACAATATGGGGATGAGGTAGTTGGGCGGGCTAATTTCAGATGGGCTGTGTACAGGTGCAGTGATCTGTAAGCTGCTCTGACAATATAGTGCACTACTTTTGACCAGAGCCCTATGGGTATAAAAAAAAGTAATGCACTAAATAGGTAGATGGGAGCCATTTGAGACGCAGCCCCTGGGCTTTGGAGGGGATGATAAAGTGATGGAAATGGAGAGAAAAGAATGACGGTGGTTCTAGGAAGAGAAACGCCACAGCAGGCTGCTTCATAGTGCTGGGATCTGATCACTACCTGAAACAGCAATACAACTGCTGCAAATAGAACGCTGCCTTCAAAAAGAACATCTGCATCCCAATGAGATTTTCAATTTCTTTGCTTTCTTACACTTAGCCCGGAGCTAAAAGAGATCTTAGCCCAGGGCTAAGCGACTGTTCACCTTGCACGTGCTAAAGTGGGATAACACCACCGTTAGCCAAAGGAACTGCTCCAGAGTAGGGTTAGCACCGACTTTCGGATTCACAGAGTTCCCATTGTCACAACATTTAAATATTCTACTGCAGAAAAGTGGCAGTTAGTTTCTGTTAGCCCTAAGGCTTGACGCTTGACTGAGGTGCAATATGCAGAAATCGCAATGGCATTTCCTGGTTGCTAAAATTATTATAGTTTGCCTAATTTCAGTTTATGTGACAAAACAAGCAATGTATGGCGTAGAAAATCATTGTACCATCTAAACCGCTGTGAAATATATTTTCAATAACAAACTGTTGTACAAAACCGAAAGTAAAAGACGCAAAAAACTAAAAGTTAAGAACGGGAAGCATAGAAATAGCTCACGTAGAACAGATATACCGCTTCTTAGACTTGCTTTCAATGAGAATGACAGATCTATAACACACATTTCTATGTGAATTTGGTCAGGTCGCCCAACAAGTTACATATTGCAGCTTTAAGATGTGGGAAATACTATACTGAGTCAGTCAGGCTATGTAAATAACTAACTGTCCAGAAACGGAATTGGAAAAGGAAATGGATTCTATTTATACTACATTTATCACTGCTTACTTACAGTACTTAGGGGGGATTTGGTAGCATTACAGATGATTTCCACTGCTCCACTTTACTTCAATTCTATGCTCTTCCGTCCTAGTTCTGTGATCGTTTAGAACACGTTTACACTTGAAAAAGAATACTTGAAACTAAGTGGATTTGTAACTACTATTGTACTCTTAAAGGGATTTCAAGAGGACAATAGCTAATCAAATTACCAATGTAGATCAGTCAAACAAAAGTAGGTTATTAGGTTTTGAGGGTGCAGAAACTGCCATTGTGACAATACATCCAGCATGCAAGTTATCTTGAAGGGTGGTTCAGGGTCAGGATGGATGGAGACTATGCTGTGAGTGTCTCTGGGTATTTGTGTTGATGTGTGAGCCATCCAGCCACCGTTCATTTCCCTCTGTGTGACTGAGCACTGAGCAGCAGCAGTAACAGGGCTGTTAACAGACAGAAGGGCCTCAGGCAGGGCAGGACAGTGACTGACTGACTGCCTGATGATGCCAGTTTCTCATACCAGGATCCAGAGGCCAGAGGCAGGATCTGTGTCCCACATGGCACCCTGTTCCCTTTATAGTGCACTACTTTTGACCAGGTCCCATAGCGCTCTGGTCAAAAGCAGTGCATTATGTAGGAAATAGGATGCCATTTGTGATGCCTCAGTGTCTCCGTCCCCTGCCTGTCATGGTTCAACAGATTGACCAATATCCTTTTACCTTCTTAGTGGAAATGAAAGTCAGAAAGCTACAGCTGCAGAATCCCTAAGTCCTAATCTTACATTCTGGAAGGTTTTTATTTATTTAGGCTATTAACAACTCAGAATGACACGCAAGGACTGTAGTCAAACTCAATGAGAGTTGTGGAGGCCCATTTCTGAGAGCACCTGCTTAGTCATAAGTGGAACACAACACCACACCTCAGCTCAGCACAGCCCAACCCAACCCAACACAACACAACACAACGTGACTGGTTACCGGATCTGAGGCGTTTGACGCTGCTTCCTACTTCACAGTAGGGCCGTAATTATTATTATTATTTTTTTAAATATACTTTTTTTGTTTTTGTTTTTGTTTGTTTGTTTGTTGCAGAAAGGCCTTCTTGAACATGTGAACTTTCATGTGCCTTAATTAAAAACTGGTATGAACAACAAAATAAAAACTCTCCAGGAAGAGTGAAAATCTGACCAAAATCTTTCAAAAGGCATATTCTCCTGCTTGTCTTTTCAGTGGGATAACAAGTTGATCAACTTTTAAAGCAGCATAACTTCCCACGTTTTCTCCAACTACAGTGTGTGATATAGACCAGCTCATATATATATATATAGACCAGCTCTCACTTACATTTGGCAGAAGCCTCAATAGAGAAATCTGGACACTGTTGTCTGTTGAAATGGACAGGTTCTGTTCTCACTCGTCTATTAGTGAGTGAGTGTAAGTTAAGCTGTGTGAGTCTGTAATGAGCCCTGAGTCTAACAAAGGAGAGGAGGACCAGTCAAACTGAGAGAGAGAGAGGGAGGGAGGGTGTGGGTAGAGTGAGGGAGAGAAGAGAGAAAGTGAGGGAGAGAAGCTGTGAACGATCTGAGAGACAAGGCAAGAAGGGCCTTCTACGCCATCAAAAGGAACATAGAATTCGACATACCAATTACGATCTGGCAAAAAATACTTGAATCAGTTATAGAACCCATTGCCCTTTATGGTTGTGAGGTCTGGGGTCCGCTCACCACCCAATAATTCACAAAATGGGACAAACACCAAATTGAGACTCTGCATGCAGAATTCTGCAACAATATCCCCCGCGTAGAACGTAAAACACAAAATAATGCATGCAGAGCAGAATTAGGCCGATACCTGCTAATTATCAAAATCCAGAAAAGAGCTGTTAAATTCTACAACCACCTAAAAGCCATCACCTACAGAGAGATTAACCTGGAGAAGAGTCCCTTAAGCAAGCTGGTCCTGGGGCTCTGTTCACAAACAGACCCAACAGAGCCCCAGGACAGCAACACATTTAGACCCAACCAAATCCCTTTTGTACTTTAACTATTTGCTCATCATTACAACACTGTATATAGCCATAATATGACATTTGAAATGTCTCAATTCCTTTGAAACTTTACTGTTCATTTTTGTATTGTTTATTTCACTATTGTTTATTATCTATTTCACTTGCTTTGGCAAAAAAACATATGTTTCCCAGAGATAGAGAGACAGAGAGAGAGAGACAGAGATACAGAGACAGAGAGACAGAAACAGAGAGAGAGACATAGCCAGAGAGACACAGCCAGAGAGACAGAGAGAGAGACAGAGACAGAGAGAGAGACAGAGACAGAGAGACAGAGAGACAGAGACAGAGAGAGAGACAGAGAGAGAGACAGAGAGAGAGAGAGACGGAGAGAGACAGAGACACAGAGAGACACAGAGAGACAGAGAGAAACAGAGACAGAGAGATAGAGAGAGAGACAGAGACAGAGAGACAGAGAGACAGAGACACAGAGAGACACAGAGAGACAGAGAGAAACAGAGACAGAGAGACAGAGAGAGAGACAGAGACAGAGAGACGGAGAGAGAGACAGAGAGAGAGAGAGAGAGAGAGAGAGAGAGAGACAGAGAGACAGAGAGACAGAGACGAGGGGAGGAGGATGTGGTTCATTGACAGGATGTGAAGCAGCTTTGTGTAGCATCGTGACTCCCAGCCCAACCATCATGCATCAGAGGGCATCCCAGACATCACTAAGACACTCTCTTTGTTTCTCTCACCCCATCTCACCCCTACTCACCCCCTGTTCCATGTGAGACTGAGAAACATATAGTAGATGAAATATGACCATACTCACCCTCTCTAGGCTGAAGACTGGAGACATCATCCAACCCTTCAACAGACATTGAAAGTTTGAAAAACTGCATTTAAAACTTCTAAAATGTGATAGTAAAAGCAGTATCCACACTGAGCTCTCCAGTCAGCCGGCAGTAGTCTGATTTGGTTATTGGAATGAGTCCCGCAGACTGTCCACGCGCAGCGCCCACCGAAGGGCCTCAGGAGTTTTCTCTCTCGCTGATACACACATGCGCGTGCGCACACACACACACACACACACACGCCATTATCCCCCCTGGTCAAGAGATATGTCCTGAGGAAATATGCAGCATAACATGGTGGGACCTGGCTTGTTTGTCATTATGTGTGTCTGTGTGTGTGTGTGTGTGTGTGTGTGTGTGTGTGTGTGTGTGTGTGTGTGTGTGTGTGTGTGTGTCTGTGTCTGTCTGTGTGAATGTGTGTGTCTCCGTGTGTCTCTCTGTGTGTGTCTGTGTGTGTCTGTGGTTGTGTGTCTGTGTCTATGTTTATGTGTGTCTGTGTGTGTGTGTGTGTGTGTCTGTGTGTCTGTGTGTGTGTGTGTGTCTGTGTGTGTGTGTGTTTGTGTCTGTCTGTGTGTGTGTGTGTGTGTGTGTGTGTGTGTGTGTGTGTGTCTGTGTTTGTGTGTCTGTGTGTGTGTGTGTGTGTGTCTGTGTGTGTGTCTGTGTGTGTCTGTGTGTGTGTGTCTGTGTGTGTCTGTGTCTGTGTGTCTGTGTGTGTGTGTCTATGTGTCTGTGTGTGTGTGTCTGGTGTGTGTGTGTGTGTGTGTGTGTGTCTATGTCTGTGTGTCTGTGTGTCTGTGTGTGTGTGTGTCTGTGTGTGTGTGTGTGTGTCTATGTCTGTGTGTCTGTGTGTGTGTGGGTGTGCTCATCAAGGCCTATCTATGTTAGGATCATGCTGTTGTGTGATTTGGCCTGCACAGTGTTTACCTAGACTAACAGAGGAAGTGTAATCCTACTCATGCGGGGCCGGGACACACAGTTTGTTGTGCCCTCACTGGAAAGTTGTGTCCTCACCAGCCAGGTGGGTTCTGTGGAGAGTTTTATTTGCTCTACTTCCTTCTTCCTGCTTCAGGTGGACTGGTTTAGTCTGTGTTGAGGACAGAAAGGGGGACAGATAGGGACAGAGGAGGATAGAGAGGGGGACTGACAGGGACAGAGAGGGGGACAGAGGAGGATAGAGAGGGGGACCGACAGGGACAGAGAGGGGGACAGAGGAGGACAGAGAGGGGGACCGACAGGGACAGAGAGGGGGACAGAGGAGGACAGACAGGGGGACTGACAGGGACAGAGAGGGGGACAGAGGAGGATAGAGAGGGGGACCGACAGGGACAGAGAGGGGGACAGAGGAGGACAGAGAGGGGGACCGACAGGGACAGAGAGGGGGACAGAGGAGGATAGAGAGGGGGACCGACAGGGACAGAGAGGAGGACAGAGAGGGGGACCGACAGGGACAGAGAGGAGGACAGAGGAGGACAGAGAGGGGGACAGAGGAGGACAGAGAGGGGGACCGACAGGGACAGAGAGGGGGACAGAGGAGGATAGAGAGGTGGACCGACAGGGACAGAGAGGGGGACAGAGGAGGATAGAGAGGGGGACCGACAGGGACAGAGAAGGGGACAGAGGAGGACAGAGAGGGGGACCGACAGAGACAGAGAGGGGGACAGAGGAGGATAGAGAGGGGGACCGACAGGGACGAGAGGAGGATAGAGAGGGGGACCGACAGGGACAGAGAGGGGGACAGAGGAGGACAGAGAGGGGGACCGACAGGGACAGAGAGGGGGACAGAGGAGGATAGAGAGGGGGACCGACAGGGACAGAGAGGGGGACAGAGGAGGATAGAGAGGGGGACCGACAGGGACAGAGAGGGGGACAGAGGAGGACAGAGAGGGGGACCGACAGGGACAGAGAGGAGGACAGAGGAGGACAGAGAGGGGGACCGACAGGGACAGAGAGGGGGACAGAGGAGGATAGAGAGGGGGACCGACAGGGACAGAGAGGAGGACAGAGAGGGGGACCGACAGGGACAGAGAGGAGGACAGAGGAGGACAGAGAGGGGGACCGACAGGGACAGAGAGGGGGACAGAGGAGGATAGAGAGGGGGACCGACAGAGACAGAGAGGGGGACAGAGGAGGATAGAGAGGGGGACCGACAGGGACAGAGAGGGGGACAGAGGAGGACAGAGAGGGGGACCGACAGAGACAGAGAGGGGGACAGAGGAGGTTAGAGGCGATGGATGGGGGTGTGATTAATGAGTGCTCCAGGTGTAGCCGACAGGCTCCACCCACAAGGGACAGACAGGGAGAGAACAAAACTTATCTAGCTGTGCTTCTGTAGAGATTGATACAGTACTGCATAGTGCAACACTTGGAGGACAATGGAACGTGTAGAAATGCGTCAGTTTAAAAATAAAAATATGTATTTTTATCAAGTTCCACTGTCCTTCAAGAGGAATTTCCTATTCACTTCAGTTTGCTCCTCAGTTCATGCACCTTGGTTGGAGAGCGAGGTAGCTGCAGTGATACATACAGTAACTTACTGAAAGCTCAGGTGGACTTTACACACTTTCTGATCTGGGGGATCAGCCAAAGGTGATCCCAAATCAGCACTCCTCCTCTGTGACACTTGATACATATGGGCCGGACTTTTAGTCAGAGTTTGGTGAGATGCAACAATAAGGGAGTAATGTGTCGTGTTGTGAACGGTTGGACGGATGGCAGCCTATAGCTCTTCCTCAGCCGTAATCACATCAGTATTGGATGGATCACTACAGGCCCCAGTCATAATGGCTTCGTCTAGAATTATCTGACTGCAGTTCTCCATTCAGAATTCCATTCCCATCGATCTCTTGGCACTGCCGTTATCGTCACCTCCACCCTATTCCTACATAGTGCACTACTTAGTAGTAGTTCACTATACAGGGAATAGGGTGCCATTTGGGACGTGGTCAGACTCAGGACTGAGAGGAAAGGTCAGGAAAGAGGAAACAATATAGACTGTAATCTTAGAAGACGTCAGCAGCCAGCCAGTCAGCCAGCCAGTCAGCCAGCCAGCCAGCCAGCCAGCCAGCCAGCCAGCCAGCCAGTTAGCCAGTCAGCCAGTCAGCCAGCCAGTCTGCCAGTCAGCCAGTCAGCCAGTCAGCCAGTCAGCCAGCCAGCCAGCCAGCCAGCCAGCCAGCCAGTTAGCCAGTCAGCCAGTCAGCCAGCCAGTCTGCCAGTCAGCCAGTCAGCCAGTCAGCCAGCCAGTCAGCCAGCCAGCCAGCCAGCCAGTCAGCCAGTCAGCCAGTCAGTCAGTCAGCCAGCCAGCCAGTCAGCCAGTCAGCCAGCCAGCCAGCCAGCCAGCCAGCCAGTCAGCCAGTCAGCCAGTCAGCCAGTCAGTCAGCCAGCCAGCCAGCCAGCCAGTCAGCCAGTCAGTCAGCCAGCCAGCCAGCCAGCCAGCCAGCCAGTCAGCCAGTCAGCCAGTCAGCCAGTCAGTCAGTCAGCCAGTCAGCCAGCCAGTCAGCCAGTCAGTCAGCCAGCCAGCCAGTCAGCCAGCCAGTCTGCCAGTCAGCCAGTCAGCCAGTCAGCCAGTCAGCCAGCCAGCCAGCCAGCCAGCCAGCCAGCCAGTTAGCCAGTCAGCCAGTCAGCCAGCCAGTCTGCCAGTCAGCCAGTCAGCCAGTCAGCCAGCCAGTCAGCCAGCCAGCCAGCCAGCCAGCCAGCCAGTCAGCCGGTCAGCCAGTCAGTCAGCCAGCCAGCCAGCCAGTCAGCCAGTCAGTCAGCCAGCCAGCCAGCCAGCCAGTCAGCCAGTCAGCCAGTCAGTCAGCCAGCCAGCCAGCCAGTCAGCCAGTCAGTCAGCCAGCCAGCCAGCCAGCCAGCCAGCCAGCCAGTCAGCCAGTCAGTCAGTCAGTCAGCCAGTCAGCCAGCCAGTCAGCCAGTCAGTCAGCCAGCCAGCCAGCCAGTCAGCCAGTCAGCCAGTCAGTCAGTCAGCCAGCCAGCCAGCCAGCCAGCCAGTCAGCCAGTCAGCCAGTCAGCAGGCTCATTCTCTGAACATCTCCATAATGTATCTGGACTCCAAAAGTTACTTTCATAACAAGGCCTTGGCTGGGAAGTGGGAAGTTGTATCCTTCGGAGAGAGCAGATAATGCCATGAATTAATGACCACTCTGGCCTGATCTCCATCTTGGCTATGAAAACATCGATATCAGCTGTTGAGCAGATGGAAAAAACATTGAGTTATATTGCTGTAGGTCAGTAATAACCTCTTAAAAGAGTGCCGCACTCAACGGTTAGCTACTCTGCTTCCAGCCCTCTGCCTCCCTCCCTGTCTGTCTGTCTGTGTCTGTGTACGCCGGTTTGACAGCCTACTGCTTTTTGGGATGCCGGACACCCACTTCTTCCCACACACCACACAAAGACACACACAAACACACACACACACGCACACACACACACTTCCGACCCTCCTCTTAAAGGAATGATGGGTTCCTCGTTTCTCTGCAGTGCTTCTGTGTTAATGTAATAGCACAGACAAAGTGGATATTATCCCTGCACAGTAATGTAAGGCTGTAGTAATGTAGGAATGAGATGACTGTTATTAAAATGGTAACAGTTAGATGGTAGCTAATGGGATATCCAGTGTTATTAAAGTGGGAACAGTTAGATGGTAGCTAATGGGATCAGTCACAGCTGTGATCCTATAGCTCTGGTACCAGACCAGTCACAGATGGGATATTATAGCTCTGGTACCAGACCAGTCACAGCTGTGATCCTATAGCTCTGGTACCAGACCAGTCACAGCTGTGATCCTATAGCTCTGGTACCAGACCAGTCACAGCTGTGATCCTATAGCTCTGGTACCAGACCAGTCACAGCTGTGATCCTATAGCTCTGGTACCAGACCAGTCACAGCTGTATTTAGGAAAGCTTTCTGTCCGGTTATTATGCAGATACAGATTGTGGTCTCTGGTCTGAGCGTGTCTTGTATCCCTCCTCCTCCTCCTCCTCCTCCTCCTCCTCCTCCTCCTCCTCCTCCTCCTCCTCCTCCTCTATAGCTGTGCCTTGTGTCCATCCTCCTCCTCCTCCTCCACCTCCTCCACCTCCTCCTCCTCCTCTATAGCTGTGTCTTGTATCGCTCCTCCTCCTCCTCCTCCTCCTCCTCCTCCTCTATAGCTGTGTCTTGTATCGCTCCTCCTCCTCCTCCTCTATAGCTGTGTCTTGTATCGCTCCTCCTCCTCCTCCTCTATAGCTTTGTCTTATATTCCTCCTCCCCTATAGCTTTGTTAGTAGACAGATGAGCTGTCAGAGATAAGGGTTATGTCCCAAATAGCACCCTATTCCTTTTATAGTGCCCTACTTTTGTCCAGAGCCCTATGGACACTAGATAGGGAATAGGGTGCCATTTGGGATGTTGCCAAGGTGGTTAGTTACCACGACAAACGTGTCTGTCAGCCTTGGTGAATGCTGCAGCCTGCCAGCCACCCACGTTGCTGTTTTTAATTGTCCTCACATCTTACAAGACCGTATATAAAGGCCTCAGGCTAGTTGGCCTCTTTGAGGAAATTTCCATTTCAATTGAATTCCTTTCATTTTGACAATACCGTTTCATCAAGGATTACATGTAGTCCTGAGGGAACGTTTCACACCTTGTGTAAAGCACATAAGCTCCTTAAGTGAGTTTTTTCCCCAGTGGAGAATTATCCCTGGATTCTGGTGATTTTAAACTCATTAAAAAAGCCCTGGTCAAAAATAGTGCACTATATAGGGAATAGGGTACCATTTGGGACACAATCTAGCTACATTGGAATGTCCGCTCCAGTGTCAGTCTGTAGTGGATGGAAAACTCCCTTCTTTCTCAGACAGTCAGTAAAATGATGGTGTTTAAATAATGCAGTCAACTCTTGAGTGAACTCTTGAGTGATCTAGTCTTACATGAATTGGAAATGTGTGGGCCACCGTCCCCTTTGTAGTTCTTTATGGCCTGATCAAGCTTCGAGCCTGAAAGGCATTTTGAGCCAGCAATTATTGGAAACCACACCATGGTCTATTTACTGTTATTCTACAGAGGTTGACATTATGCTTTACTTAGCTATGCAGAGGGCCTGTCCTAATCATGGTCAGTTCAGATTGAACAACTTCATCTTGGCAGTAACCCTGTGGTCCTCTCTCCTGTGGTCCAAGAACGCCAAGATAACCTGCCTAAATGACTATGGCCCCGTAGTAATCACATCTGTAGAAATGAAATGCTTTGAAAGGCTGGTCATGGCTCACATCAACACCTTCATCCCAGACACCCTGGACCCACTCCAATTTGCATACCGCCCCAACAGATCCACAGATGACGCAATCTTTATTGCACTCCACACTGCCCTCACCCAGCTGGACTAAAGGAACACCTATGTAAGGATGCTGTTCATTGACTACAGCTCAGCATTCAACACCATAGTCCCCTCCAAGCTTATCACCAAGCTCAGGACCCTGGGATTGAACACCTTCCTCTGCAACTGAGTGCTGGACGCCCCTCGTGGGTGAGGGTAGGCAACAACACACTGACCATCAACACGGGGGCCCCTCAGGGGTGTGTGCTTAGTCCCCTCCTGTATTGTGCCCGTGGCCGCGCACGACTCCAACACCATCATCAAGTTTGCTGATGACACAATGGTGGTAGGACTGATCACCAACAACGATGAGGTAGCCTATAGGGAGGCGGTCAGAGACCTGGCAGTTTGGTTCCAGGACAACAACCTCTCCCTCAACTTCAGCAACACAAAGGAGCTGATCGTGGACTACAGGAAACGGAGGGGCGAGAACGCCCCCATCCACATCGATGGGGCTGTAGTGGAGCGGGTCGAGAACTTAGTCCACATCACTAAGGAATTAACATGGTCCACACACACCAACACAGTTGTGAAGAGGGCACGACAGCGCCTCTTCCCCCTCAGGAGGCTGAAAAGATTTGGCATGGGCTCTCAGATCCTCAAAAAGTTATACAGCTGCACCACTGAGAGCATCTTGACTGGCTGCTTCACTGCTTGGTACGGCAACTGCAAGGCACCCGACCGCAAGGCGCTACAGAGGGTGGTGAGTACGGCCCAGTACATCACTGGGGCCGAGCTCCCTGCCATCCATTTACATTTACATTTACGTCATTTAGAAGACGCTCTTATCCAGAGCGACTTACAAATAGGTGCATTCACCTTATAGCCAGTGGGATAACCACTTTACAATGTTTTGTTTTTTTTTATGTTTTTTTTTTTTGGGGGGGGGGTTGGGGTAAGGGGGGGTAGAAGGATTACTTTATCCTATCCCAGGTATTCCTTAAAGAGGTGGGGTTTCAAATGTCTCCGGAAGGTGGTGAGTGACTCCGCTGTCCTGGCGTCGTGAGGGAGCTTGTTCCACCATTGGGGTGCCAGAGCAGCGAACAGTTTTGACTGGGCTGAGCGGGAACTATGCTTCCGCAGAGGTAGGGGAGCCAGCAGGCCAGAGGTGGATGAACGCAATGCCCTCGTTTGGGTGTAGGGACTGATCAGGGCCTGAAGGTACGGAGGTGCCGTTCCCCTCACAGCTCCGTAGGCAAGCACCATGGTCTTGTAGCAGATGCGAGCTTCAACTGGAAGCCAGTGGAGTGTGCGGAGGAGCGGGTGACGTGAGAGAACTTGGGAAGGTTGAACACCAGACGGGCTGCGGCATTCTGGATGAGTTGTAGGGGTTTAATGGCACAGGCAGGGAGCCCAGCCAACAGCGAGTTGCAGTAATCCAGACGGGAGATGACAAGTGCCTGGATTAGGACCTGTGCCGCTTCCTGTGTAAGGCAGGGTCGTACTCTCCGAATGTTGTAGAGCATGAACCTACAGGATCGGGTCACTGCCTTGATGTTAGCGGAGAACGACAGGGTGTTGTCCAGGGTCACGCCAAGGCTCTTCGCACTCTGGGAGGAGGACACAATGGAGTTGTCAACCGTGATGGCGAGATCATGGAACAGGCAGTCCTTCCCCGGGAGGAAGAGCAGCTCCGTCTTGCCAAGGTTCAGCTTGAGGTGGTGATCCGTCATCCATACTGATATGTCTGCCAGACATGCAGAGATGCGATTCGCCACCTGGTTATCAGAAGGGGGAAAGGAGAAGATTAGTTGTGTGTCGTCAGCGTAGCAATGATAGGAGAGGCCATGTGAGGATATGACAGAGCCAAGTGACTTGGTGTATAGCGAGAATAGGAGAGGGCCTAGAACTGAGCCCTGGGGGACACCAGTGGTGAGAGCACGTGGTGCGGAGACAGCTTCTCGCCACGCCACTTGGTAGGAGCGACCGGTCAGGTAGGACGCAATCCAAGAGTGAGCCGCGCCGGAGATGCCCAGCTCGGAGAGGGTGGAGAGGAGGATCTGATGGTTCACAGTATCAAAGGCAGCAGACAGGTCTAGAAGGACAAGAGCAGAGGAGAGAGAGTTAGCTTTAGCAGTGCGGAGAGCCTCCGTGACACAGAGAAGAGGAAGGACCTCTATACCAGGCGGTGTCAGAGGAAGGTCCCAAAAATTGTCAAAGACTCCAGCCACTCAAGCCATAGACTGTTTTCTTTGATACTGCACGGCAAGCTAGCTAATCAAATGGCTACCCGGACTACCTGCATTTACCCTTTTTTGTAATATGTACATAACTACCTCAATTACATCGTATTTATCCTGCACATCAACTCAGTACTGGTTCTCCCTGTATATAGCCATGTTATTTTTTACTTGTTATTGTTTTTCACTGTGTATTCTTTCCTCGTGTCACTATTTATATTTGTTATTAAATGTTTTTGCATTATCTTAACTCTGCATTGTTGGAAAAGGACCCGTAAGAAAGCATGTCTACGAAGCATGTGACAAATAAGATTTGATTTGATTTGGTGATTTGATTTGAAATAGGTCACTTCCTGTATCTCTCTCTCTCTCTCTCTGTGAAAGCAACCGTATATGTTTTTTTCCTCTGAAAGTGTTGTGAGTCAATTTTTAAAGTGGATTTACCTCAAAGGTCACAAAGTGAACCCTGCTGCTGTTTTTATTTCTCACAGTGTCTTCAGAGTGGGAGTATAGTATTTTACATCCCTGTAACTCTCTTCTCACAGTGTCTTCAGAGTGGGAGTATAGTATTTTACATCCCTGTAACTCTCTTCTCACAGTGTCTTCAGAGTGGGAGTATAGTATTTTACATCCCTGTAACTCTCTTCTCACAGTGTCTTCAGAGTGGGAGTATAGTATTTTACATCCCTGTAACTTTCTTCTCACAGTGTCTTCAGAGTGGGAGTATAGTATTTACATCCCTGTAACTCTCTTCTCACAGTGTCTTCAGAGTGGGAGTATAGTATTTACATCCCTGTAACTCTCTTCTCACAGTGTCTTCAGAGTGGGAGTATAGTATTTACATCCCTGTAACTCTCTTCTCACAGTGTCTTCAGAGTGGGAGTATAGTATTTACATCCCTGTAACTCTCTTCTCACAGTGTCTTCAGAGTGGGAGTATAATATTTTACATCCCTGGAACTCTCTTCTCACAGTGTCTTCAGAGTGGGAGTATAGTATTTTACATCCCTGTAACTCTCTTCTCACAGTGTCTTCAGAGTGGGAGTATACTATTTTACATCCCTGGAACTGTTGCACGTAATAGCGGAGCAGCAGCTGCCTTCAGAGCTTAAGCCCTGTCATTTTTGTAAACACCACTCTGTTTCCCAGGAGTGCTGTTCTGTGGTGGTTCTTCTCTGAGATGTGTGTTTCTGTGAGTCATAGGCTGGGTGTTGCCTACTACAAAACAGACTGAAACAGCCCACTTTTGGACACATGCCTTTAGTACTATCACACAGAAACAGTGAGAGTAAATCCTTTGCTCTCAGAAAGCAGGGTGGTTGTATTAAAGTCCCTCACACTGAACGTGTGCCGTGGAAGGCAACACCACTTGTGCTTGTCTAGTCTTCACCAGACTAGAGCAACCTTTTAAAAAACGTGATTAAGCATTTACTTTGAGCATAGAATAACTTTATGGTCTGAATCACAAAGTTGGATGTTGAATGTGTTGTTTTGTCTCTGGGTAGATGATCTCTAACTAGATTGTTATGGGTCCAGTGCCAACAACACCAGGCGTCTTTACTTAACATTGGATGAGTCCCAAATGACACCCTATTCCCTATTTAGTGCACTACTGTTTACTTAACATGTAGAACAGGCTATTTTTAGGGGAGGAAAGAAACCATTCATCTGTAAGACTTTGGCCCCAGTCTTCTCTCTCTCTTTTCCATCACAGATTTAGCCCCCTTCACTGCTCTAAGTCTGATTTGGCCCCAGTCAGTTTGGCCCCAGCCCACTTCACTGCTCTAAGTCTGGTTTGGCCCCAGTCAGTTTGGCCCTCTCTTACACTAAGGGCTAGTCATCCAATCTAAGAGACCCTCGCTACCGCACACCCCTCCACACTCCCTCCAACCCTCCATTTTAGGCCAGTGGTGATCAGAGGGGCTGAGTGAGCCTTCAAAATGTTTTGCCAAAAACCACAACATGGAGGGAGGCGTTGCTGAGTGAGTGACAATAAGGGCAGAATGGCCATTAGAATAATGAGATTCTGTTGGTTAGTGTGTGTCGTTAGACATCTCCCTCCACAGAGCCGCTAATCCGACATCTCATTAAAGCTCGCTGGCTGATTTCACATGAATCACCCACTGGCACCCTGTTCTCTGTGGTCCCTGGTCAAAAGTAGTGCACTATGAAGGGAATAAGGTGCCATTTGGGACACAGACGTCATGTGCACTTTATCTGCTGTGGGATCCACCATATTTCTATCTGTAGTGTGTGATTAGTCAGACACTAGGCTAGATACATACTTGGAGGAGAAGCCCGTATTCACAACGCCTTCTAAATCACAATTAATAAGAGGGAGGACCTGGTCCTACATTAGTACTCCTACTCTGAGACGCTTTGTGAATACGGGCCCAGATCTTGTGGAATGGTGTTGATAATGAACAGTGAGTACGGCCCAGTTCTTGTGCAATGGTGTTGATCAGGAATGGTGTGCTGGCTGGCTGGTGATACACTGCATACACACACGACACACACACACACACACACACACGACACACACACACACACACACACATTCATGCATTTTCATTCAGTTAAGTGTTTCCTCCTTCCTCCTCTACCTTGATCTCCTCCTATTCCTTATTGATCTCCTCCTCTTATTCCTCCTTGATCTCCTCCTCCTATTCCTTATTGATCTCCTCCTATTCCTTCTTGATCTCCTCCTATTCCTCCTTGATCTCCTCCTCCTATTCCTCCCTGATCTCCTCCTCCTATTCCTTCTTGATCTCCTCCTCCTATTCCTCCTTCATCTCCTCATCCTATTCCTTCTTGATCTTCTCCTCATATTCCTCCTTGATCTCCTCCTCCTATTCCTTCTTGATCTCCTCCTATTCCTTCTTGATCTCCTCCTATTCCTTCTTGATCTCCTCCTCCTATTCCTTCTTGATATCCTCCTCCTGTTCCTCCTTGATCTCCTCCTATTCCTCCTTGATCTCCTTCTCCTATCCCTTCTTGAGCTCCTCCTATTCCTCCTTGATCTCCTCCTCCTATTCCTTCTTGATCTCCTGCTATTCCTCCTTGATCTCCTCCTTCTATTCCTCCTTGAGCTCCTCCTATTCCTTCTTGATCTCCTATTTCACACCTTTTAGACAGAGGCTTTTCTATTGCTCAGGGAAGAGCTGTACATGATTAATCTGTGGCACAATGGTGGGTGGGGAGTGTGTGTGTCTGTGTGTGCGCATGTGCTCATGTATGTGTGAACTCACTTGGTCACAGAGGCCGTGCGACAGTGCTCCCTTGTTTTACTGGAATATTCTCCACACGTTAGTCACCTTCCCCACGCGCTGTGAGGCCAGGCATTGTGTGGTTATTTATGGAAGCAAGCAGGAATTGTATGATGACAGAGAGACGCTTTCAAAGGAACTTATGTGTGTGTGTGTGGCTGGAAGTCCCTATTACACAGCTATTCAATAACAGGGTTTGAGACCTGAAGCCTTACGCCTATTCATTTGACTTGAATAGGCATTTTAGGCATAATCATTTTATTTCATAAGGGGTTGAGTTTGGGTCAGACACGCTGATTGTCTCACTCAGAAAATAGGACCTCTTGTAACTGCCTCATTGTCTTTCATTTGAATAACATATTATCTTTAATAAGATATTCATTACCTCAGTAGTCTCTTCTGTCATGTTCTAGAGCAGGGCTCTCCAAACCTTTTCCCGGAGAGCTACCGTCCTGTAGGTTTTCAATCCAACCCTGTTCCTGGAGAGATACCGTCCTGTAGGTTTTCAATCCAACCCTGTTCCTGGAGATCTATCGTCCTGTAGGTTTTCAATCCAACCCTGTTCCTGGAGAGCTACGTTCCTGTAGGTTTTCAATCCAACCCTGTTCCTGGAGATCTATCGTCCTGTAGGTTTTCACTCCAACCCTGTTCCTGGAGAGCTACCGTCCTGTAGGTTTTCACTCCAACCCTGTTCCTGGAGATCTATCGTCCTGTAGGTTTTCATTCCAACCCTGTTCCTGGAGAGATACCGTCCTGTAGGTTTTCACTCCAACCCGGTTCCTGGAGATCTATCATTCTGTAGGTTTTCAATCCAACCCTGTTCCTGGAGAGCTACCACCCTGTAGGTTTTCAATCCAACCCTGTTCCTGGAGATCTATCGTCCTGTAGGTTTTCAATCCAACCCTGTTCCTGGAGAGCTACTGTACTGTAGGTTTTCAATCCAACCCTGTTCCTGGAGAGCTACCATCCTGTAGGTTTTCAATCCAACCCTGTTCCTGGAGAGCTACCATCCTGTAGGTTTACAATCCAACCCTGTTCCTGGAGATCTATCGTCCTGTAGGTTTTCAATCCAACCCTGTTCCTGGAGAGCTACGTTCCTGTAGGTTTTCAATCCAACCCTGTTCCTGGAGATCTATCGTCCTGTAGGTTTTCAATCCAACCCTGTTCCTGGAGAGCTACTGTCCTGTACGTTTTCAATCCAACCCTGTTCCTGGAGATCTATCGTCCTGTAGGTTTTCAATCCAACCCTGTTCCTGGAGAGCTACTGTCCTGTAGGTTTTCAATCCAACCCTGTTCCTGGAGATCTATCGTCCTGTAGGTTTTCAATCCAACCCTGTTCCTGGAGAGCTACTGTCCTGTAGGTTTTCAATCCAACCCTGTTCCTGGAGATCTATCGTCCTGTAGGTTTTCACTCCAAACCTGTTCCTGGAGAGCTACCGTCCTGTAAGTTTTCACTCCAACCCTGTTCCTGGAGATCTATCGTCCTGTAGGTTTTCAATCCAACCCTGTTCCTGGAGAGCTACCATCCTGTAGGTTTTCAATCCAACCCTGTTCCTGGAGAGCTACCATCCTGTAGGTTTACAATCCAACCCTGTTCCTGGAGAGCTACCATCCTGTAGGTTTACAATCCAACCCTGTTCCTGGAGATCTATCGTCCTGTAGGTTTTCAATCCAACCCTGTTCCTGGAGAGCTACGTTCCTGTAGGTTTTCAATCCAACCCTGTTCCTGGAGATCTATCGTCCTGTAGGTTTTCAATCCAACCCTGTTCCTGGAGAGCTACTGTCCTGTAGGTTTTCAATCCAACCCTGTTCCTGGAGATCTATCGTCCTGTAGGTTTTCAATCCAACCCTGTTCCTGGAGAGCTACTGTCCTGTAGGTTTTCAATCCAACCCTGTTCCTGGAGATCTATCGTCCTGTAGGTTTTCAATCCAACCCTGTTCCTGGAGAGCTACTGTATTGTAGGTTTTCAATCCAACCCTGTTCCTGGAGATCTATCGTCCTGTAGGTTTTCACTCTAACCCTGTTCCTGGAGAGCTACCGTCCTGTAAGTTTTCATTCCAACCCTGTTCCTGGAGATCTATCGTCCTGTAGGTTTTCAATCCAACCCTGTTCCTGGAGAGCTACCATCCTGTAGGTTTTCAATCCAACCCTGTTCCTGGAGAGCTACCATCCTGTAGGTTTACAATCCAACCCTGTTCCTGGAGAGCTACCATCCTGTAGGTTTACAATCCAACCCTGTTCCTGGAGATCTATCGTCCTGTAGGTTTTCAATCCAACCCTGTTCCTGGAGAGCTACGTTCCTGTAGGTTTTCAATCCAACCCTGTTCCTGGAGATCTATCGTCCTGTAGGTTTTCAATCCAACCCTGTTCCTGGAGAGCTACTGTCCTGTAGGTTTTCAATCCAACCCTGTTCCTGGAGATCTATCGTCCTGTAGGTTTTCAATCCAACCCTGTTCCTGGAGAGCTACTGTCCTGTAGGTTTTCAATCCAACCCTGTTCCTGGAGATCTATCGTCCTGTAGGTTTTCAATCCAACCCTGTTCCTGGAGAGCTACTGTATTGTAGGTTTTCAATCCAACCCTGTTCCTGGAGATCTATCGTCCTGTAGGTTTTCACTCTAACCCTGTTCCTGGAGAGCTACCGTCCTGTAAGTTTTCATTCCAACCCTGTTCCTGGAGATCTATCGTCCTGTAGGTTTTCAATCCAACCCTGTTCCTGGAGAGCTACCATCCTGTAGGTTTTCAATCCAACCCTGTTCCTGGAGAGCTACCATCCTGTAGGTTTACAATCCAACCCTGTTCCTGGAGAGCTACCATCCTGTAGGTTTACAATCCAACCCTGTTCCTGGAGATCTATCGTCCTGTAGGTTTTCACTCCAAACCTGTTCCTGGAGAGCTACCGTCCTGTAAGTTTTCACTCCAACCCTGTTCCTGGAGATCTATCGTCCTGTAGGTTTTCAATCCAACCCTGTTCCTGGAGAGCTACCATCCTGTAGGTTTTCAATCCAACCCTGTTCCTGGAGAGCTACCATCCTGTAGGTTTACAATCCAACCCTGTTCCTGGAGAGCTACCATCCTGTAGGTTTACAATCCAACCCTGTTCCTGGAGATCTATCGTCCTGTAGGTTTTCAATCCAACCCTGTTCCTGGAGAGCTACGTTCCTGTAGGTTTTCAATCCAACCCTGTTCCTGGAGATCTATCGTCCTGTAGGTTTTCAATCCAACCCTGTTCCTGGAGAGCTACTGTCCTGTAGGTTTTCAATCCAACCCTGTTCCTGGAGATCTATCGTCCTGTAGGTTTTCAATCCAACCCTGTTCCTGGAGAGCTACTGTCCTGTAGGTTTTCAATCCAACCCTGTTCCTGGAGATCTATCGTCCTGTAGGTTTTCAATCCAACCCTGTTCCTGGAGAGCTACTGTATTGTAGGTTTTCAATCCAACCCTGTTCCTGGAGATCTATCGTCCTGTAGGTTTTCACTCCAACCCTGTTCCTGGAGAGCTACCGTCCTGTAAGTTTTCATTCCAACCCTGTTCCTGGAGATCTATCGTCCTGTAGGTTTTCAATCCAACCCTGTTCCTGGAGAGCTACCATCCTGTAGGTTTTCAATCCAACCCTGTTCCTGGAGAGCTACCATCCTGTAGGTTTACAATCCAACCCTGTTCCTGGAGAGCTACCATCCTGTAGGTTTACAATCCAACCCTGTTCCTGGAGATCTATCGTCCTGTAGGTTTTCAATCCAACCCTGTTCCTGGAGAGCTACTGTCCTGTAGGTTTTCAATCCAACCCTGTTCCTGGAGATCTATCGTCCTGTAGGTTTTCAATCCAACCCTGTTCCTGGAGAGCTACTGTCCTGTAGGTTTTCAATCCAACCCTGTTCCTGGAGATCTATCGTCCTGTAGGTTTTCAATCCAACCCTGTTCCTGGAGAGCTACTGTATTGTAGGTTTTCAATCCAACCCTGTTCCTGGAGATCTATCGTCCTGTAGGTTTTCACTCCAACCCTGTTCCTGGAGAGCTACCGTCCTGTAAGTTTTCATTCCAACCCTGTTCCTGGAGATCTATCGTCCTGTAGGTTTTCAATCCAACCCTGTTCCTGGAGAGCTACCATCCTGTAGGTTTTCAATCCAACCCTGTTCCTGGAGAGCTACCATCCTGTAGGTTTACAATCCAACCCTGTTCCTGGAGAGCTACCATCCTGTAGGTTTACAATCCAACCCTGTTCCTGGAGATCTATCGTCCTGTAGGTTTTCACTCCAAACCTGTTCCTGGAGAGCTACCGTCCTGTAAGTTTTCACTCCAACCCTGTTCCTGGAGATCTATCGTCCTGTAGGTTTTCAATCCAACCCTGTTCCTGGAGAGCTACCATCCTGTAGGTTTTCAATCCAACCCTGTTCCTGGAGAGCTACCATCCTGTAGGTTTACAATCCAACCCTGTTCCTGGAGAGCTACCATCCTGTAGGTTTACAATCCAACCCTGTTCCTGGAGATCTATCGTCCTGTAGGTTTTCAATCCAACCCTGTTCCTGGAGAGCTACGTTCCTGTAGGTTTTCAATCCAACCCTGTTCCTGGAGATCTATCGTCCTGTAGGTTTTCAATCCAACCCTGTTCCTGGAGAGCTACTGTCCTGTAGGTTTTCAATCCAACCCTGTTCCTGGAGATCTATCGTCCTGTAGGTTTTCAATCCAACCCTGTTCCTGGAGAGCTACTGTCCTGTAGGTTTTCAATCCAACCCTGTTCCTGGAGATCTATCGTCCTGTAGGTTTTCAATCCAACCCTGTTCCTGGAGAGCTACTGTATTGTAGGTTTTCAATCCAACCCTGTTCCTGGAGATCTATCGTCCTGTAGGTTTTCACTCCAACCCTGTTCCTGGAGAGCTACCGTCCTGTAAGTTTTCATTCCAACCCTGTTCCTGGAGATCTATCGTCCTGTAGGTTTTCAATCCAACCCTGTTCCTGGAGAGCTACCATCCTGTAGGCTTTCAATCCAACCCTGTTCCTGGAGAGCTACCATCCTGTAGGTTTACAATCCAACCCTGTTCCTGGAGAGCTACCATCCTGTAGGTTTACAATCCAACCCTGTTCCTGGAGAGCTATCGTCCTGTAGGTTTTCGCTCCAACCCCAATCTAGCGCACCTGATTCTAATAATTAGCTGGTTGATAAGCTGAACCAGGTTACTTACAACAGGGGTTGGAGTGAAAACATACAGGAGGGTAACTCTCCAGGAACAGGGTTGGAGAAACACATTTTGGTTTTGCCATAGCACTACACAGCTGATTCAAATAATCAAAGCTAGATGATGAGTTGGTTATTTGAATCAGCTTTGTAGTGCTAGGGCAAAAATCCTGAGGTAGAGTTAGCGAGTACTATAAATACATAGCCTAGCTACTCCTCTTCATGGTGAATGTCCCCTGTAATCAGCGTAATTAGACATGAAGACATGACACCACATGCTCATTAACATAACCAGATACCAGAGCAATCAGTGGTCAGTTTGTCTTAGTTACAGTAGTAGAGACAGCTCACCAGGTAGGATTGTCTTAGTTACAGTAGTAGACAGCTCATCAGGTAGGATTGTCTTAGTTACAGTAGTAGAGACAGCTCACCAGGTAGGATTGTCTTAGTTACAGTAGTAGAGACAGCTCATCAGGTAGGATTGTCTTAGTTACAGTAGTAGACAGCTCATCAGGTAGGATAGTCTTAGTTATAGTAATAGAGACAGCTCATCAGGTAGGATTGTCTTAGTTACAGTAGTAGACAGCTCATCAGGTAGGATAGTCTTAGTTATAGTAGTAGAGACAGCTCATCAGGTAGGATTGTCTTAGTAATAATAATAATAATAATAATATGCCATTTAGCAGACGCTTTTATCCAAAGCGACTTACATTATTATTTTTTTGTGTATGGGTGGTCCCGGGGATCGAACCCACTACTTTGGCGTTACAAGCGCCGTGCTCTACCAGCTGAGCTACAGAGTCCACAGCTCATCAGGTAGGATTGTCTTAGTTACAGTAGTAGACAGCTCATCAGGTAGGATTGTCTTAGTTATAGTAGTAGAGATAGCTCATCAGGTAGGATTGTCTTAGTTACAGTAGTAGAGACAGCTCATCAGGTAGGATTGTCTTAGTTACAGTAGTAGAGACAGCTCACCAGGTAGGATTGTCTTAGTTACAGTAGTAGAGATAGCTCATCAGGTAGGATTGTCTTAGTTACAGTAGTAGACAGCTCATCAGGTAGGATTGTCTTAGTTACAGTAGTAGAGACAGCTCATCAGGTAGGATTGTCTTAGTTACAGTAGTAGACAGCTCATCAGGTAGGATTGTCTTAGTTACAGTAGTAGAGATAGCTCATCAGGTAGGATTGTCTTAGTTACAGTAGTAGAGACAGCTCATCAGGTAGGATTGTCTTAGTTACAGTAGTAGACAGCTCATCAGGTAGGATTGTCTTAGTTACAGTAGTAGACAGCTCATCAGGTAGGATTGTCTTAGTTACAGTAGTAGAGACAGCTCATCAGGTAGGATTGTCTTAGTTACAGTAGTAGAGATAGCTCATCAGGTAGGATTGTCTTAGTTACAGTAGTAGACAGCTCATCAGGTAGGATTGTCTTAGTTACAGTAGTAGACAGCTCATCAGGTAGGGTTGTCTTAGTTACAGTAGTAGAGACAGCTCATCAGGTAGGATTGTCTTAGTTACAGTAGTAGAGTCAGCTCATCAGGTAGGATTGTCTTAGTTACAGTAATAGAGATAGCTCATCAGGTAGGATTGTCTTGGTTACAGTAGTAGAGATAGCTCATCAGGTAGGATTGTCTTAGTTACAGTAGTAGACAGCCTCCCCATCATCCCATCTCCCCTCTCTTCCCCATCTTCCCATCTCCCCTCTCTTCCCCATCCTCCCATCTCCCCTCTCTTCCCCATCTTCCCATCTCCCCTCTCTTCCCCATCCTCCCATCTCCCCTCTCTTCCCCATCCTCCCATCTCGCCTCTCTTCCCCATCCTCCCATCTCCCCTCTCTTCCCCATCTTCCCATCTCCCCTCTCTTCTCCATCCTCCCATCTCCCCTCTCTTCCCCATCTTCCCATCTCCCCTCTCTTCCCCATCCTCCCATCTCCCCTCTCTTCCCCATCCTCCCATCTCCCCTCTCTTCCCCATCCTCCCATCTCCCCTCTCTTCCCCATCTTCCCATCTCCCCCCTCTCTTCCCCATCCTCCCATCTCCCCTCTCTTCTCCATCCTCCCATCTCCCCTCTCTTCCCCATCTTCCCATCTCTCCCCTCTCTTCCCCATCCTCCCATCTCCCCTCTCTTCCCCATCCTCCCCCCTCTCTTCCCCATCCTCCCATCGCCCCTCTCTTCTCCTCTCTTCCCACCCTCCCTACTTCTTCCCCTCCCCCATCCCCAGTGGCCTACCCACTCACTGCCTGTC
>NW_028165280.1:0-15000 GCF_964263955.1 Coregonus lavaretus
GGCCGCGACCGGGAGACCCCATGGGCTCTGTCGTAGCCGGCCGCGACCGGGAGACCCCATGGGCTCTGTCGTAGCCGGCCGCGACCGGGAGACCCCATGGGCTCTGTCGTTGCCGGCCGTGACCTGGAGACCCCATGGGGCGGCGCACAATTGGCCCAGCGTCGTCCAGGGTAGGGGAGGGAACGGCCGGCAGGGATGTAGCTCAGTTGGTAGAGCATGGCGCATGCAACGCCAGGGTTGTGGGTTCGATTCCCACGGGGAGGGGCAGTATGATTTAAAAAAAAAAAAAAATAGTGTACGCACTCACTAACTGTAAGTCGCTCTGGATAAGAGCGTCTGCTAAATGACTAAAATGTCATTTAGCAGACATTTACCCCCAGAGAGCATACATGGTCTGTAATACCAACTCAAACTGACCACCAATAGTCCCTGTGCCCAAGAACGCCAAGGTAACCTGTCTAAATGATTATCGACCCGTAGCACTCACATATGTAGCCATGAAATGCTTTGAAAGGCTGGTCATGGCTCACATCAACACCATCATCCCAGACACCCTGGACCCACTCCAATTCGCATACTGACCCCCCAAAAAATCCACAAATGACGCAATCTCTTTTGCACTCCACACTGCCCTCACCCACCTAGTTAAGAGGAATATCTACGTGAGAATGCTGTTCATTGACTACAGCTCAGCGTTCAACACCATTATCCCCTCCAGGCTGAACACCTTCCTCTGCAAATGGATCCTGGACTTCCTGACGGGCCGCCCCCCAGGTGGTGAGGGTAGGCAACATCACCTCCTCAACGCTCACCATCAACACGGTGGGTCCCACAGGGGTGCGTGCTCAGTCCCCTCCTGTACTTCCTGTTCACCCACGACTCCAATACCATCACCACGACGCAACGGTGGTAGACCTGATCACCGACGACGATGAGGCAGCCTGTAGGGAGGAGGTCAGGTGACCTGGCAGTGTGTTACCAGGACAACAACCTCTCCCTCAACATCAGTAAGACCAAGGAGCTGATCGTGGACTACAGGAAACGGAGGGGGGGGGGCGAGCACGCCCCCGTCCACACCGACGGGTCTGCAGTGGAGCAGGGTCGAGAGCTTCAAGTTCCTCGGTGTCCACATCACTAAGGAATTAAACACGGTCCATACGCAACTGACCAGCGCCTCTTCCCCCTCAGGAGGCTGAAAATGGGCCCTTAGATCCTCAAACAGTTACACCACTGAGAGCATCTTGACTGGCTGCATCACCGCTTGGTAATGCCACTGCAAGGCACCCGACCGCAAGGCGCTACAGATGGTGATGAATACGGTCCAGTAGTCTCCATATTGTTTTGACCCAATCCTGTACAGTCTCCATATTACATTTACATTTTTACATTTTAGTCATTTAGCAGACGCTCTTATCCAGAGCGACTTACAGGTAGTGAATGCATACATTATTATTTAAAAAAAAGTAATAATAATTCATACTGGACCCCTGTGGGAATCGAACCCACAACCCTGCGTTGCAAACACCGTGCTCTACCAACTGAGCTACATCCCTGCCGGCCATTCCCTCCCCTACCATGGACGACGCTGGGCCAATTGTGCGCCGCCCCATGGGTCTCCCCGGTCACGGCCGGCTACGACAGAGCCTTGATTCGAACCAGGATCTCTAGTGGCACAGCTAGCACTGCGATGCAGCGCCTTAGACCACTGCGCCACTCGGGAGGTTATTGTTCTGACCCAATCCTGTACAGTCTCCGATCATCTTGATTTTCCCTCATGCTGAAATCTGATGGCTGACCCTCATCAAATCCATTTCAATGGAGCCGCTTGATGAGCAGTTTGAGTGTTTATTGTGGATATATGGGTGGTAGCTGGGTGATATATGGGTGGTAGCTGGGTGATATATGGGTGGTAGTTGGGTGATATCTGGGTGGTAGCTGGGTGATATCTGGGTGGTAGCTGGGTGATATCTGGGTGATAACTGGGTGGTAGATCTAAAGCTGTTAATCTATAGGGTGATATCTGGGTGGTAGCTGGGTGTTATCTGGGTGGCAGATCTAAAGCTGTGAATCTATAGGGTGATATCTGGGTGGTATCTGGGTGGTAGATCTAAAGCTGTTAATCTATAGGGTGATATCTGGGTGGTAGCTGGGTGATATCTGGGTGGCAGATCTAAAGCTGTGAATCTATAGGGTGATATCTGGGTGGTATCTGGGTGATATCTGGGTGATATCTGGGTGATATCTGGGTGGTAGATCTAAAGCTGTGAATCTATAGGGTGATATCTGGGTGACATCTGGGTGGTAGATCTAAAGCTGTTAATCTATAGGGTGATATCTGGGTGATATCTGGGTGGTAGATATAAAGCTGTGAATCTATAGGGTGATATCTGGGTGACATCTGGGTGGTAGATCTAAAGCTGTGAATCTATAGGGTGATATCTGGGTGATATATGGGTGGTAGATCTAAAGCTGTGAATCTATAGGGTGATATCTGGGTGACATCTGGGGGGTAGATCTAAAGCTGTGAATCTATAGGGTGATATCTGGGTGATATCTGGGTGGTAGATCTAAAGCTGTGAATCTATAGGGTGTTATCTGGGTGATATCTGGGTGGCAGATCTAAAGCTGTGAATCTATAGGGTGATATCTGGGTGATATCTGGGTGGCAGATCTAAAGCTGTTAATCTATAGGGTGATATCTGGGTGATATCTGGGTGGTAGATATAAAGCTGTGAATCTATAGGGTGATATATGGGTTATATCTGGGTGGTAGATCTAAAGCTGTGAATCTATAGGGTGATATCTGGGTGATATCTGGGTGGCAGATCTAAAGCTGTTAATCTATAGGGTGATATCTGGGTGATATCTGGGTGTTAGATATAAAGCTGTGAATCTATAGGGTGATATCTGGGTGGTAGCTGGGTGGCAGATCTAAAGCTGTGAATCTATAGGGTGATATCTAGGTGATATCTGGGTGGTAGATATAAAGCTGTGAATCTATAGGGTGATATCTGGGTGACATCTGGGTGGTAGATCTAAAGCTGTGAATCTATAAGGTGGTATCTGGGTGACATCTGGGTGGTAGATCTAAAGCTGTGAATATATAGGGTGGTATCTGTGTGGTATCTGGGTGGTATCTGGGTGGTAGATATAAAGCTGTGAATCTATAGGGTGATATCTGGGTGACATCTGGGTGGTAGATCTAAAGCTGTGAATCTATAGGGTGATATCTGGGTGACATCTGGGTGGTAGATCTAAAGCTGTGAATCTATAAGGTGATATCTGGGTGACATCTGGGTGGTAGATCTAAAGCTGTGAATATATAGGGTGATATCTGGGTGACATCTGGGTGGTAGATCTAAAGCTGTGAATATATAGGGTGATATCTGGGTGACATCTGGGTGGTAGATCTAAAGCTGTGAATCTATAGGGTGATATCTGGGTGACATCTGGGTGGTAGATCTAAAGCTGTGAATCTATAGGGTGATATCTGGGTGACATCTGGGTGGTAGATCTAAAGCTGTGAATATATAGGGTGATATCTGTGTGGTATCTGTGTGGTATCTGGGTGGTAGATATAAAGCTGTGAATCTATAGGGTGATATATGGGTGATATCTGGGTGGCAGATCTAAAGCTGTGAATCTATAGGGTGATATCTGGGTGACATCTGGGTGGTAGATCTAAAGCTGTGAATCTATAGGGTGTTATCTGGGTGATATCTGGGTGGCAGATCTAAAGCTGTGAATCTATAGGGTGATATCTGGGTGATATCTGGGTGGCAGATCTAAAGCTGTTAATCTATAGGGTGATATCTGGGTGATATCTGGGTGGTAGATATAAAGCTGTGAATCTATAGGGTGATATATGGGTTATATCTGGGTGGCAGATCTAAAGCTGTGAATCTATAGGGTGATATCTGGGTGACATCTGGGTGGTAGATCTAAAGCTGTGAATCTATAGGGTGATATCTGGGTGACATCTGGGTGGTAGATCTAAAGCTGTGAATATATAAGGTGATATCTGGGTGATATATGGGTGGTATCTGGGTGGTAGATATAAAGCTGTGAATCTATAGGGTGATATCTGGGTGGTAGCTGGGTGGTAGATCTAAAGCTGTGAATCTATAGGGTGATATCTGGGTGGTAGCTGGGTGGTAGATATAAAGCTGTGAATCTATAGGGTGATATCTGGGTGGTAGCTGGGTGGTAGATATAAAGCTGTGAATCTATAGGGTGATATCTGGGTGGTATCTGGGTGGTATCTGGGTGGTATCTGGGTGGTAGCTGGGTGGTAGATCTAAAGCTGGCTCTGATCGTAGTGTAACGAAACAGGCAGGGAGAGTGAGCTGGTCTGTGGTGGTCGTTGAACCCTCAACCTTCTGGCCCGTAGCCCTGTGTGGCATCGACTGTGCCAAGAATTCATGCTGAAGTGGAAAAGTCGATATCCACGTTTATAAACACAGGGTCGCTACAGCTATTGACAGGGTCGCTACAGCTATTGACAGGGTCGCTACAGCTATTGACAGGGTCGCTACAGCTATTGACAGGGTCGCTACAGCTATTGACAGGGTCGCTACAGCTATTGACAGGGTCGCTACAGCTATTGACAGGGTTGCTACAGCTATTGACAGGGTTGCTACAGCTATTGACAGGGTTTCTACAGCTATTGACAGGGTTGCTACAGCTATTGACAGGGTCGCTACAGCTATTGACAGGGTCGCTACAGCTATTGACAGGGTCGCTACAGCTATTGACAGGGTCGCTACAGCTATTGACAGGGTTTCTACAGCTATTGACAGGGTTGCTACAGCTATTGACAGGGTCGCTACAGCTATTGACAGGGTCGCTACAGCTATTGACAGGGTCGCTACAGCTATTGACAGGGTCGCTACAGCTATTGACAGGGTCGCTACAGCTATTGACAGGGTCGCTACAGCTATTGACAGGGTCGCTACAGCTATTGACAGGGTTTCTACAGCTATTGACAGGGTTGCTACAGCTATTGACAGGGTTGCTACAGCTATTGACAGGGTTGCTACAGCTATTGACAGGGTTGCTACAGCTATTGACAGGGTTGCTACAGCTATTGACAGGGTCGCTACAGCTATTGACAGGGTTGCTACAGCTATTGACAGGGTTGCTACAGCTATTGACAGGGTTGCTACAGCTATTGACAGGGTTTCTACAGCTATTGACAGGGTCGCTACAGCTATTGACAGGGTTGCTACAGCTATTGACAGGGTCGCTACAGCTATTGACAGGGTCGCTACAGCTATTGTTATTTTTGGTCGTAAACAGTACTTTGAGTTAATTCTATGAGGGGGGAGGGTGTTCAATTTATTTTACAGTACAATGGGAGGGTCATGTGAAAATATTTGTAATGTTGGGGAGGGGGGAGTGACATTTTTTTATTACACATTGAGTTGGACCCCCACCTCCCCCCCCCCCCCCCCCCCCCCCCCCCCACCACAGTACATTTCGATCTGTCCCTAGGTGTGATCTGAGTTCCATAATGATTCCTAGTAGGCTACATGTCCCAAATTATTGCACGTTAGCCTAATATGATCCACTAAGACCCTCAGGAACAACTTCCCGGACGTGACGGAGGAAAGAAAGGGAAACGGAAATGGAATGATGATAAATGTAAGCTACAAATTGAAGAAAACGAACACTAAAGTGACAGTTATAAATGTAGGTGGTGGCTCGCGATAGTGGCTAATATTTAACGTGATGCAAATGGATAAATAAAAATGGAGAAAAGCCCGGGCATATCATTAAAACATTCTGAAGCGCATACATCAACTCGACAGGTTCAGTCCTACAGAAGCTTGGGGTCTCCAAATTTCATCGACGCTAATTATGAGGTCACACAATGACAGTTCTGAATAACGGCAGAGCTGTTTATAGCCTACTTCACTGTGGAAAAGGGGCCGCGATACATGTCATGTTGATATGATTTTCAGTTTTCTTCCATATAACTGGTTTAAAATGTGTCTCCACGGATCATAAGGAAAAATCATCTAAAACAATTTGCTATCTGTATTTACAATCCCCGTTCTCCAAACGGATTACTCCTTTACCTAGCTCTTATCAATAGCTCTTATCCATTTATAAATTACAGTGCATGGAGAATGGTGTCAATTCAATCGGAATAAAATAAAGCTGATGCTTTTTCCACTTGGAATCAGCAGGATAAATAATAAACAGAGTAGCAGCAGCGTAAAAGAGGGGGATGGGGTGGGGGGGCAGTGCAAATAGTCTGGGTAGCCATTTGATTAGCTGTTCATGAGTGTTATGGCTTGGGGGTAGAAGCTGTTGAGAAGTCTTTTGGACCTAGACTTGGCGCTCCGGTACCGCTTGCCGTGCGGCAGCAGAGAGAACAGTCTATGACTAGGGTGGCTGGAGTCTTTGACAATTTTGAGGGCCTTCCTCTGACACCGCCTGGTATAGAGGTCCTGGATGGCAGGGAGCACGGTCCCAGTGATGTACTGGGCCGTACGCACTACCCCTCTGTAGTGCCTTGCGGTCGGAGGCCAAGCAGTTGCCATACCAGGCGGTGATGCGACCAGTCAGGATGCTCTCGATGGTGCAGCTGTATAACTTTTTGAGGATCTGAGGACCCATGCCAAATCTTTTTAGTCTCCTGAGGGGGAATAGGCTTTGTCGTGCCCTCTTCACGACTGTCTTGGTGTGTTTGGACCATGATAGTTTGTTGGTGATGTGGACACCAAGGAACTTGAAGCTCTCACATCTGATGAAAAAACACAAATGTGAAAGATTTGGTGGATATAGAGTTTTGGAAATAAACTCTTCATTTGATCAGTATCGTGTGTGTGTGTGAGTGTGTGTGTGTGTGTGTGTGTGTGTGTGTGTGTGTGTGTGTGTGTGGGTGTGTGTGTGAGTGAGTGTGAGTGTGAGTGTGTGTGTGTGTGTGTGAGTGTGAGTGTGAGTGTGAGTGTGTGAGTGTGAGTGTGTGTGTGAGTGTGTGTGTGTGTGTGAGTGTGAGTGTGTGTGTGTGTGTGTGTGTGTGTGTGTGTGTGTGTGTGTGTGTGTGTGTGTGTGTGTGTGTGTGTGTGAGTGTGTGTGTGTGTGTGTGTGTGTGTGTGTGTGTGTGAGTGTGTGTGAGAAACCAAGAAACCAGACCCCTAAATATCACCAGCCGGTACAACACTGATGAACTGAACTGGCTGGAGGTCTAGGGGGCCAGACCCTTCAATATCACCAGCCAGTACTACACTGATGAACTGAACTGGCTGAAGGTCTAGTCAGGGGGCCAGACCCTTCAATATCACCACCCAGTACAACACTGATGAACTGAACTGGCTGGAGGTCTAGGGGGCCAGACCCTTCAATATCACCAGCCAGTACAACACGGATGAACTGAACTGGCTAGAGGTCTAGTCAGGGGGCCAGACCCTTCAATATCACCACCCAGTACAACACGGATGAACTGAACTGGCTGGAGGTCTAGGGGGCCAGACCCTTCAATATCACCACCCAGTACAACACTGATGAACTGAACCCATCTGTCTATCTCCTCATTTGAATTCCATGCTGTCACAGTCACTAGCCCATTTAAGCTTAATATCCTTGTCATCTATCGCCCTCCAGGTTCCCTTGGAGAGTTCATCAATGAGCTTGACGCCTTGATAAGTTCCTTTCCTGAGGATGGCTCACCCCTCACAGTTTTGGGGGATTTCAACCTCCCTATGTCCACATTTGACTCATTTCTCTCTGCCTCCTTCTTTCCACTCCTCTCCTCTTTTGACCTCACCCTCTCACCGTCCCCCCCTACTCACAAGGCAGGCAATACGCTTGACCTCATCTTCACTAGATGCTGCTCCTCTACTAATCTCACTGCAACTCCCCTCCATGTCTCCGACCACTACTTTGTTTCCTTTTCTCTCTCGCTCTCCTCCCACACTACTCACTCTGCCCCTACACAGATGGTAATGCGCCGCCGCAACCTTCGCTCTCTCTCTCCCACTACTCTCTCCTCTTCCATCCTATCATCTCTTCCCTCTGCTCAATCCTTCTCCCTCCAATCTCCTGATTCTGCCTCCTCAACCCTCCTCTCCTCCCTTTCTGCATCCTTTGACTCCCTGTGTCCCCTATCCTCCCGGCCGGCTCGGTCCTCCCCTCCAGCTCCGTGGCTTGATGACTCATTGCGAGCTCACAGAACAGAGCTCCGGGCAGCGGAGCGGAAATGGAAGAAAACTAAACTCCCTGCCGACCTGGCATCTTTTCACTCCCTCCTCTCTACATTTTCTTCATCTGTTTCTGCTGCTAAGGCCACCTTCTACCACTCTAAATTCCAAGCATCTGCCTCTAACCCTAGGAAGCTCTTTGCCACATTTTCCTCCCTCCTGAATCCTCCCCCCCCCCCCCCCCCTCCTCTCTCTCTGTGGATGACTTCGTCAACCACTTTGAAAAGAAGGTTGACGACATCCGATCCTCGTTTGTTAAGTCTAATGACACTGCTGGTCCTGCTCACACTGCCCTACCCTATGCTTTGACTTCTTTCTCCCCTCTCTCTCCAGATAAAATCCTGCGACTTGTGACTGCAGGCCGCCCAACAACCTGCCCGCTTGACCCCATCCCCTCCTCCCTTCTCCAGACCATCTCCGGTGACCTTCTCCCCTACCTCACCTCGCTGATCAACTCATCCTTGACCGCTGGCCATGTCCCTTCCGTCTTCAAGAGAGCGAGAGTTGCTCCCCTTCTCAAAAAACCAACACTCGACCCCACTGATGTCAACAACTACAGACCAGTATCCCTTCTTTCTTTTCTTTCCAAAACTATTGAGCGTGCCTTCTTTAGCCAACTCTCTTGCTATCTCTCTCAGAATGACCTTCTTGATCCAAACCAATCAGGTTTCAGGACTGGTCATTCAACTGAGACTGCTCTTCTCTGTGTCACGGAGACTCTCCGCACTGCTAAAGCTAACTCTCTCTCCTCTGCTCTTGTCCTTCTAGACCTGTCTGCTGCCTTTGATACTGTGAACCATCAGATCCTCCTCTCCACCCTCTCCGAGCTGGGCATCTCCGGCGCGGCTCACTCCTGGATTGCGTCCTACCTGACCGGTCGCTCCTACCAAGTGGCGTGGCGAGAAGCTGTCTCCGCACCACGTGCTCTCACCACTGGTGTCCCCCAGGGCTCAGTTCTAGGCCCTATCCTTTTCTCCCTATACACCAAGTCACTTGGCTCTGTCATATCCTCACATGGTCTCTCCTATCATTGCTACGCTGACGATACACAACTAATCTTCTCCTTTCCCCCTTCTGATAACCAGGTGGCGAATCGCATCTCTGCATGTCTGGCAGACATATCAGTATGGATGACGGATCACCACCTCAAGCTGAACCCTGGCAAGACGGAGCTGCTCTTCCTCCCGGGGAAGGACTGCCCGTTCCATGATCTCGCCATCACGGTTGACAACTCCGCTGTGTCCTCCTCCCAGAGTGCGAAGAGCCTAGGCGTGACCCTGGACAACACCCTGTCGTTCTCCGCCAACATCAAGGCGGTGACCCGCTCCTGCAGGTTCATGCTCTACAACATTCGGAGAGTACGACCCTGCCTTACACAGGAAACGGCACAGGTCCTAATCCAGGCACTTGTCATCTCCCGTCTGGACTACTGCAACTCGCTGTTGGCTGGCCTCCCTGCCTGTGCCATTAAACCCCTACAACTCATCCAGAATGCCGCAGCCCGTCTGGTGTTCAACCTTCCCAAGTTCTCTCACGTCACCCCCCTCCTCCGCACACTCCACTGGCTTCCAGTTGAAGCTCGCATCCGCTACAAGACCATGGTGCTTGCCTATGGAGCAGTGAGGGGAACGGCACCTCTGTACCTTCAGGCTCTGATCAGTCCCTACACCCAAACGAGGGCATTGCGTTCATCCACCTCTGGCCTGCTGGCTCCCCTTCCTCTGCGGAAGCATAGTTCCCGCTCAGCCCAGTCAAAACTGTTCGCTGCTCTGGCACCCCAATGGTGGAACAAGCTCCCTCACGACGCCAGGACAGCGGAGTCACTCACCACCTTCCGGAGACATTTGAAACCCCACCTCTTTAAGGAATACCTGGGATAGGATAAAGTAATCCTTCTACCCCCCCCCCAAATTGTAAAGTGGTTATCCCACTGGCTATAGGGTGAACGCACCAATTTGTGAGTCGCTCTGGCTAAGAGCGTCTGCTAAATGACGTTAATGTGCCCTTGAGCAAGGCACTTAACCCTAATTGCTCCTGTAAGTCGCTCTGGATAAGAGCGTCTGCTAAATGTGTTACGGTCCGGCTCTGTTGGTCCTGTTCCTGTTGGTGTTCCTTTCCCTTTTCTCCCCTGTGTGTGTTGTTTGTGTCTGTCTCCCCCTGCTGTGCAGTCAGAGGTTCTAGGTCAGCGGGCGTGGCCATTCTATCATCAGATCAGTTACATCAAGCTGCAGCTCATTGGCACCAATCAAGCAGCAGATATCTACCCGGGCTGGACACCTCTCCAGCGCCAGTTCGTTCCTACACTTCCAGTGGTAACTTGGCCCGTACAAGCACTCTCAGTGTAGTTGTACTCTCTCAGTATTATTGTTGTTCCTGCCACGTTTTGTAACCTGTCTCTCCTTCGACCAGATCTCGTCTGTTCCTGCTGCCTGCCTGCCTGCCTGCCTGCCATTCCCACGCCGCTACCTGCTCCTCTGTTGCCTGATATCCTCGTTATCCAGCTCTCAGGACTACTGGCTCTCCACCCCACTCAGCTCCTACCCCAGCCTGAAGCTATTCCACCCTGACTACTTCTCTCTGCCAATACACGTTGAATAAACTACATCCTAATTTTACTCTCTTTGTCCGTGTGTCCGTCTCTGCACCTGAGTCCACCACCCAACCTAATAGAACGAACTGGCCCAACATGGACTCAGCAGAGATGCCACATGAAACAACGGGTGATGGCGTACAACACGCCCTCCATTCACAAGGAGTACTATTGGGACAACACGACCAACTCATCCGGACTCTATTGGATAACAACCAGCGGTTGTTGGATCAAGTATCTCATCTCACCTCTCAGGTAACTAACCTGGTAACACTCACGACCCTTTCTCCCTCTGCTTCTCCTCCGCCTGTTCCTCCTACAGTGGCTCCAGGCTCGGCTTCCGCTCCTGTCCTTCGGGAACCCCCTACAACTGCACCCGAACCTTTCACCGGGGATTTGAACAAATGCCGTGGGTTCCTGCTTCAGTGCCGCTTGGTGTTCCAACAGAAGCCCCTGTCTTTCGCCACGGAATCCTCAAAGGTACATTACGCACTGGGGTTAATGAGGGGCAAAGCTTTGATGTGGGCAGAAGCGGCTTGTTCTACTCAGCAGATTACCAGCCTGTCGTTTGACGATTTTTCCTCTCAATTGAAAGTTGTGTTTGATCACCCGGACTATGCCGGAACCGCCACAAAGAGACTATTGAAGCTACGACAGGGCACGGGTAGCGTGGCTGAATACGCCATTGATTTTTGGACCTTGGCAGCCGATTCCAAGTGGAACGACGAAGCTCTTCAGGGAGCGTTTGTTAACGGTCTAAGTGACACAATTAAGGATGAACTAGCTGTTCGTGATGAGCCTGCTAACCTTCATGTTCTCGTTTCCCTTGCTACACGAATAGACAACAGGCTACGGGAGAGGAGACAGGAGAGGGGCGGTCGGGTCCACACCTCTAACGGGGCTCCCTCGCTTTCTGCAGTCCGAGCTACACCACCACTCGGACACCGACCACACACCTCAGCGGATCCCTCCACGGAACTAGACGAGCCCATGCAGCTGGGCCGTGCTCGTCTGTCCCATGTCGAAAAGGAACGGCGCATACGGGCTGGTGAGTGCATGTACTGTGGGGACCGCACTCATTTCCTGGTTAACTGTCCGATTCGCCCAAAAAGACCAAGCTCGCAGGTAAAGGTGGGCGTACTTGCGAGTGTTATACCAGACTCAATGCCCACAGCACCTCGTCTAGTGATCCCAGTTACAGTCCAGTTCAGGAATCTATCTCTCCCACTAACTGCTCTCATCGACTCTGGTGCTGAGGATAGTTTTATTGACGCTAGCCTGGTTACTCAGGCTGAGATCCCTGTTAAGCCCCTGCCTAAGCCTATAACAGTAACCGCTATTGACGGCCATCAGTTTGCCAACATCACCCACCAAACTGTCCCAGTTTCTCTCATGCTGTCCGGCAATCACAAAGAAACCATCCAGTTCAAAGTAGTCTCCTCCTCGGCCTCCCCCCTTATCCTCGGTTTTCCCTGGCTTAGCCTTCACAACCCCCATATTGATTGGCAAAACCACAAGATACACAGTTGGAGCACTCACTGCCATTCTGTTTGCCTTGGGTCGGCTATTCCGCCCTCGGTCGGCTCCCCTGCTTCCCCTGTCAAAACCCCAGACCTCTCTTCAGTCCCGGAGGAGTACCGGGACCTGGCCGAGGTATTCAGCAAGTCCAAGGCACTTTCATTACCACCTCATAGGCCATACGATTGCGCTATTGAGTTACTGCCTGGAGCGCCTTTGCCGTCCAGTCGGCTTTTCAATCTGTCCCGTCCTGAGAGAGAAGCTATGGAAACCTACATAGGCGACTCCCTAACCTCTGGCATCATTCGTCCCTCATCGTCCGCTGTTGGTGCTGGGTTCTTTTTTGTTGAGAAGAAGGACAAAACTTTACGGCCCTGCATTGACTACAGAGGACTTAATAACATCACAGTCAGAAATACATACCCCCTGCCTCTCATCAACTCAGCATTTGACTCCCTTCATGGTGCCACTGTGTTTACCAAACTCGACCTACGGAACGCTTACCACCTCGTTAGGATCAGGCAGGGAGACGAATGGAAGACTGGGTTTAATACCCCTCTCGGACACTTTGAATACCTAGTCATGCCATTCGGTCTCACTAACGCCCCAGCAGTGTTTCAGGCCATGGTGAACGATGTGTTGAGGGATTTTCTACACCGTTTTGTGTTTGTCTATTTGGATGACATTCTGATATTCTCTAAGTCACAGGATGAACACGTCTCCCACGTCCGTCTGGTTCTCCAACGCCTCATGGAAAACAAACTGTATGTGAAGGCTGAAAAATGTGAGTTCCACCGGCAGTCCGTCCCCTTTTTGGGCTTTATCATCGAGCGGGGACAAGTGTCACCAGACCCTGAGAAGATCAGAGCGGTTGTGGAGTGGCCCACACCCACGTCTCGGAAGCAGCTACAACGCTTCCTGGGTTTCGCCAACTTCTACCGCCGCTTCATCAGGGGTTTCAGCCGAGTGGTTGCCCCCCTGACCAAGCTCACCTCCCCTAAGGTGCCATTCCTGTGGACGCCTGAGGCCGAGTCAGCCGTGAGTACATTGAAGAAACTGTTCACCACCTCACCTGTTCTTATTCATCCAGACACTAGTTTGCAGTTTGTTGTGGAAGTGGACGCCTCGGATTCGGGGGTGGGGGCTGTCCTGTCACAACGTTCCCCCACGGACCAGAAGCTCCATCCGGTGGCTTTTTTCTCCAAGAGATTGACCCCTGCTGAGAAGAACTACGACGTGGGTAACCGGGAGTTGCTTGCTGTCAAGTTGGCGTTGGAGGAATGGAGGCACTGGCTAGACGGAGCAGAGCAACCCTTCATAGTCTGGACGGACCACAAGAACCTGGCTTACATCCAGTCGTCCAAGAGGCTGAACTCCCGTCAGGCCAGATGGGCTCTGTTCTTCAGCAGGTTCAAGTTTATCTTAACATATCGTCCTGGCACACGTAATGTCAAGCCTGATGCTCTTTCTCGCCAGTTTACAGACACTGAAGACTCCAGCAATCCTGAATCTGTTCTGCCCGCTTCCTGTTTGGTGGCGGCTGTTCATTGGGAAATCGAGTCCCTCGTCCGATCGGCACAAGAGTTGGAACCTGGACCGGCCGATGGGCCTCCCGACCTTCTCTATGTTCCCGCAGCCGTGCGGCCGCAAGTGCTCAACTGGATCCACACCTCACGCTTCTCCTGCCACCCTGGTATGAAACGTACACTATCGCTACTCAAGAGGCACTTTTGGTGGCCATCCGCCGAGGCTGACGTCCGGGAGTACGTGGCGGCCTGTTCCAGCTGTGCCCAAAATAAGGCTTCCCACAGGGCTCCTTCGGGCCTGCTGCGGCCTCTCCCTGTCCCGAGTCGCCCTTGGTCTCACGTGTCCCAGCTGAAGATGGTCTCCTCCAGTCCTTTGTGTCCGCCGGCGGATCCCCCTCCGCTACCGCGCATTATTGACGACCATCCAGCCTACACGGTTCGGAGACTGCTGGACGTCCGGAGGCGTGGTAGAGGGTTTCAGTACCTGGTGGACTGGGAGGGATACGGTCCCGAGGAGAGGTCCTGGATTCCCAGACGTTTTATTCTGGATCCTCAGCTAGTGAATGACTTCCATAGGGACCACCCTGACAAGCCGGGTGGGTCGCCGGGTGGCGCCCGTTGAGGGGGGGGTACTGTTACGGTCCGGCTCTGTTGGTCCTGTTCCTGTTGGTGTTCCTTTCCCTTTTCTCCCCTGTGTGTGTTGTTTGTGTCTGTCTCCCCCTGCTGTGCAGTCAGAGGTTCTAGGTCAGCGGGCGTGGCCATTCTATCATCAGATCAGTTACATCAAGCTGCAGCTCATTGGCACCAATCAAGCAGCAGATATCTACCCGGGCTGGACACCTCTCCAGCGCCAGTTCGTTCCTACACTTCCAGTGGTAACTTGGCCCGTACAAGCACTCTCAGTGTAGTTGTACTCTCTCAGTATTATTGTTGTTCCTGCCACGTTTTGTAACCTGTCTCTCCTTCGACCAGATCTCGTCTGTTCCTGCTGCCTGCCTGCCTGCCTGCCTGCCATTCCCACGCCGCTACCTGCTCCTCTGTTGCCTGATATCCTCGTTATCCAGCTCTCAGGACTACTGGCTCTCCACCCCACTCAGCTCCTACCCCAGCCTGAAGCTATTCCACCCTGACTACTTCTCTCTGCCAATACACGTTGAAT